>NW_007087000.1:1620-24323 GCF_000164805.1 Carlito syrichta
TGTCTCGAACCCGCGGGCTCAGGCAATCCACTCACCTCAGCCTCCCAAAGGCACGGGATTACAGGCTGAGCCACTGAGCCCGGCTGTAACACATCTTTTTTATCCAGTCCCCTTTGGATGAGCAACACGGCTGGTTCCATGTTCTTGCATTGTGAACAATGCTTTGATAAACATATGTATGCAGGCGTCTTTTTTATAGAGTGATTTGAGTTCTTCCGGGTATATTTCCAGTAGGGGCATTGCAGGGTCATATGGAAGGTCAATTTTTAGAACTTTTAGGAATTGCCACACTGTTTTCCACATAGGCTGTACTAGTTTACACTCCCACCAACAGTGCAGAAATGTTTCCTTTTCTCCACATCCTCTCCAGCATCTGTTATTTTTTGAGTTACGGATGATGGCCATTCTGAATGGAGTTAGGTGACATTTCAGTGTAGTTTTAATTTGCTTTTCTTTGATGACTAGTGAGGCTGAACACTTTTCATGTATCTATTGGCTGATTGTATGTCTTCTTTTGAGAGCTGTCTATTCATATCTTTTGCCCACTTTCTAATGAGGTTCTTTGTTTTTTCTTTTCAGCACATTTGAGTTCCTTGTAGATCCTAGATGTTAGGCCTTTGTCAGACATGGAGTTGGCAAATACTTTTTTCCAGTCTGTGAGCTGTCTCCCTGCTCTCTTGATGGGTTCTTTGGCTTTGTAGAAGCTTATCAGTTTGCTGTGGTCCCACTTGTCTATCTTAAGTCTTATGGCATGGGCACTTGGGGTTTTGATCAGGAATTGGTTGCCAGTTCCAATTTTCATAAGGGTATCTCTTGCACTTTCCAAGGTTCTTATAGTTTGAGATTTTACGTTTAGGTCTATGATCCATTTAGAGTTGATTTTTGTGTATGGGGATAGGTAGGGATACTGTTTCAATCTTCTGCAGGCAGTCAGCCAGTTTTCCCAGCACCATTTATTGAATAGGTTCTCCTTTTCCCAGTAGGTTGTGGTGGAGGCTTTGTCAAAGATAAGTTGGTTGAGAAATTGAGGTTTTGCTTCTGGAATCTCAATTCTATTCCATTTGTCTACATGTCTGTTCTTGTACCAGTGCCAGGTTGTTTTGATTATTGTAGCTTTATAGTAAAGTTTAAAGTTCGGGAGTGTGATACCTCCTGCTTTTTTTTCTTCTGAAATTGTTTTGTCTATTTGTGGTCACTTATGTTTCCTTTTGAATTCCTGTATTGCCGTGTCTAGGTCTGAGAGGAATGTTGCTGGTAATTTGATGGGTATTGTGTTAAATCTGTAGATTGTCTTAGGTAGAATGGATATCTTAACAATGTTGATTCTTCCAATCCATGAACAGGGAATATTTTTCCACTTGTTTATGTCATCTTTGATTTCTTTGAGCAGTGTTTTGCAGTTTTCATTATAAATGTCTCTCATATCTCTGGTTAGGAAGATGCCAAGGTATTTCATTTTTTTGTGGCTATTGTGAATGGAATTGTACTTTTTATTTGGGTTTCTGTGGTTTATTATTGATGTATAGAAATGTGATTGTCTTTTGCACATTTATTTTATACCCTGAGACTTTGCCAAAGTCCTTTATTAGTGCAAGGAGGATTTTGACAGATTCTCTTGGGTTCTTGAGGTATAGAATCATGTCATCTGCAAAGAAGGATAACTTGATTTCCTCTTTTCCTATTTGGATACCCCTGATCACTTTCTCTTCTCTGATTGCTCTAGCTAGAACTTCCAAAACGATGTTGAACAGGAGGGGTGAGAGTGGGCATCCTTGTCTTGTTCAGATTTCAGGGAAAATGGTTCCAATTTCTGTCTGTTTGGTAGTGTGCTGGCTGTGGGTTTCTCTGAGATGGCTCTTACTATTTTGAAGTATGTTCTATCTATGTCTAGCTGTTTGAGGGTTTTTATCAAGAAGGGGTACTGGATTTTATCAAAGATATTTTTCTGCATCTAATGATATAATCATGTGGTTTTTGTTTTTACATCTGTTGATGTATTTAATTATGTTTATGGTCTTATGAATGTTGAACCAGCCTTGCATCCCAGTGATGAAGCCTACTTGGTCATGGTGGATGATTTTTGATATGTGTTGTTGAATCTGGTTTGCTAGGATCTTGTTGAGAATTTTAGCATCTATGTTCATAAGGATATTGGCCTATAGTTCTCTTTCTTTGTTGGATCTTTACCCTGGCTTGTGTATCAATGTGATGTCAGTTTCATAAAATGATTTGGGGAGAGTTCCATCTTTCTCAATCATCTGGAATTCTTTCAATAGGATTGGTATCAGCTCCTCCTTGTATGTTTTGTAGAATTCTGCTGGAGAGCCATCTGGTCCAGGGCTATTTTTGTAAGTAGTTTTCTTATGACATAGTCAATTTCCTGCATGGTTATTGGTCTATTTAGGGTCTCAAGTTTCAACCTGGGGAGGTTGTGTGATGTCAACAAGTTCTCGATTTCCTTTAGGGTTTCAGGCTTTTTTCCATACAAGAGTACATAGTAGTCTCTGATAATCTTTTGTATTTCTTCAGAGTCAGTTGTGACTTCACCTTTTGTGTTTCCGATTGAATTTATTTAGGTTTGTTCTCACTTTTTCTTGGTCAGTCTAGCTAGGAGTCCATCAATCTTGTTTATCCTTTCAAAAAACCATCTTTTTGTTTCATTGCTTTTTTTGTATTATGTTTTTGTCTTCTATGTCCTGGATTTGGGCAATTACTTTGGTGATCTGGATTCTTCTGCTTAAGTTAGGGTTTTGGTGGTCTTGCTTTTCCAGCTTCCTTAGGTGACTTATTAGGCTGTTAACTTGTGATCTTTCCATTTTCTTCATGTGTTTTTGTAGAGATACGAATTCCCCTCTTACTACTGATTTCATGGCATCCCAGCAGTTTTGGTAAGATGCTTCATCATTTTCATTTTTTTCCAGGCATCTTTTTTTTTTGAGTTGGAGTCTCACTCTGCACCCAGACTGGAGTGCAGTGGCCGCTCCCGGCCACAGCAGCCTCGATCTGCTGGGCTCCAGCGATCCTTCCGCCTCAGCCTTCCAAGTAACTGGAATTACAGGCATGCACTTCCATGCCCGGCTGATTTTTTGATTTATTGTAGAGATGAGGTCTCACCAAGTTGCCCAGGTGGGTCTCACACTCAGGCAATCCACTCACCTCAGCCTCCCAAAGCACAAGATTACAGGCTGAGCCACAAAGCCTGGCTCCAGGTATCTTTTAATCTCTGTTTTGATTTCATTGTTGACCCAGGAGTTGCTTTGCATCATGCTGTTTAGTGTCCATATCTTTGTGGGTTTGGGGGGAACTTTGTTGGTGTTGATATTTATTTTTATTCCACTGTGGTCTGAGAAGGTGCATGACAAAATTTCAATCTTATGAAATTTGTTTATGATTGAGTTATGGCCAAGGATGTGGTTGATTTTAGAGTACGTTATCTGTGGTGATGAGTATAATGTATATTCTGTGGTTGTTGGGTGGAGTGTTCTGTAGGTGTCAATTAAGTCCATTTGGTCAAGAGTCACATTGAGGTTCTGGATCTTCTTGCTGATTTTTTTGTCTTGATGATCTGTCTAGGGATGTGAGTAGGGTATTGAAGTCCCCAGCAAGATAGTGTTAGAGTCAGTATCTTTTTAAAGTTTGCCTAGAAGCTGCTTTATGAAAGTTGGTGCTACTATGTTGGGTGCATATATGTTTAAGATAGATATTTCTTGTTAATGGATTGAAACTTTTATCATTATATAGTGACCTTCTGTATCTTTTTTAATTTTGATAGTTTAAAGGGTATTTTGTCGGATATTAAGATCATAGCTCCTGCTTTCTTTTGTGTTTCATTCACCTGAAGTTTTGCTTCCCATCCTCTTACTTTGAGTCTGTGGATATCCTTTTTGGTGATATAAGTCTCTTGGAGACAATATATTGTTGCCTCATGATATTTCATCCATTCTGTCTTCTATGTCTTTTTAGTGGTACATTTAGCCCATTCACATTCAGGCTAATTATTGAAATGTCAGTGTTTATCCCTATCATGAGGTTCTTATAGAGTTGTTGCTGTTCCTGTTTGTTTTCTTTCTTTTGATTTTTTTGGGTTGATTCATGTGTGTTTTCAATCTTTTTCTTACACTCTTGTGAAGAACATTATCATTCTTTTTTCCCTTTCTTCTGTGTTTAATACTTTCTTAAGTGTTTCTTGTAGAGCTGGTCTAGAGGCAGCATAAGTTCTTAGGGATTGAATGTCTGGGAAAGATTTTAATTCTCCCTCATTGATGAAGCTTAGCTTAGCTGGGTAAATTATTCTTGGTTGACATTGTTTATATTTGAGAACTTTGAAGATTGGGCTCCACGCTCTCCTAGCCTGAAGTGTTTCTGTAGATAAATCTGCTGCTATTCTAATTTATCTTCCCCAGGGCAATGATGACACTAATCTATTTCCCAGAGTTCCTCATGTGATTCCTCCCATGTGCTTCTGAACACATTTCTCAGATTATTCACTCATGGATTCCTTTATTCATAAATAGATATTTATTGAGTGTTTATAATATTCAGGTACTGTTATGTTTGCTGAGGATACAGTGAAAGAAAAAGTTTCAGCTTTTAGTAGTTTACATTTTGTTGAGGGGTAGTCAACATTAAGCAAACAAATTTCAGAAAGCATTAAGTGCCATGTAGAAAACCAGTTAGGTGTTCTAATAGAGAGTGAAAGAGGGAAGGATACTAATTTGGGTAGGAGTCCCCAGGTAGTGACACTTGATCTGAGAAAGTGTCACCAATAAAATCTCTTAGAAAAGAGAATTCTGAGAGGAGTAATAAGCAAATAAAAAAGGCTTAAAATAGAAACAGAAAATGTGTATTTGAGAGACAGAAAGAAAAGTATGGCTAGAATACACAGAGTGATGATAAAAGTGGAAGAATGGCACAGGATAACTTTTATTTTCAATGCAAAGACAGAGGGTGGGATGTGTAGCAGCCATGGCTTATTCCTGCCAGTTCCAGTTTTTGTTCTGTTCTCCCTTGAAGACCTTACCCAACTCTGTCCTAGTGTTTACTCCTGCCCCCAGAACAAATGTTAATTAAACCAATCATGGTAATCCCATTTATCTGGTTTGTGATTGGTTTTGAAAGGGCAAGTGACAGAGATCTGGACAATGAGACCAGGAAGTCAGTTTTGTAGAAGACGTTTTCTTATTTATAAAAAGAGACCACAGGAGGAGTCAACCTCTCTTCTTCCATTAGACCAGTGATTCTCAACTAGGGACAATTTTGTACTCCAGGGAACATTTGGAAATATACAGAGACATTTTTGTTTGTTACATCTGGGAGTACCTTACTGGTTTCTACTGAGCACAGGCTAGGGACACTACTAGTCATCCTAAAATGTATAGGGCAGCCTCCACAGCAAGGAATTATCCATCCCCAAATATCAATATTATCAAGGTTACAAAACCCTGGACTAGATGTTGCTGGGCCTAAAAGTGATGGCTACAACTGTTGTGGTCCTCATATAACAAGGAAAATTAGCTGATATGCTAAAGTTGAAAAAGTGAAAATATTGGAAAGACCCCAGGGACGTGATGATGGCTTTGAACTACTGAATCAAGGAAATTGCTACTTGTAATCACTTCTGAACTTCTTGTTGCATGAACTATTAACTTTTGCCTACATTTTAGGCTATTCTGAGTTAGGTAGTTCCATATAGGAGTATACAGTCTGGAGGACATAAGGCATATACTTGGGAGACATCAAGAAATAAATGAAATTTGAAGCCAAGAAACTGAAAGAAGACATGGGTAGAGACCCACACCAGATAATGCCAACATTTCTTTTTTCTTTTTAAATATATTTTATTTTATTTTAAAGATGTGGGGTATAAGTCAGGAGTGGGTGTATAAGTGGTCTAGGCACAGGTGATGTTTGGGCCTCCCTTTGGTCTTTACTTCACCTGGTTTGGGATCAGGTACCCTTATTGATATTATGTGTTCCCCCTCGAAGAAGTCTCCAGCTACTGCCAATCCTTTTCTTATAGTATAATAGTAAATGTTCAGGGTCCGCTTATGAGTGAGAATATGCAGTACTCAGTTCTTTGTTTCTGTGATAGATCACTGAGTATGATAGACTCTAAATCCATCCAAGTTGCTGTGAAGTCCATAATTTTGTCCCTCTTCGTGGCTGCATAATATTCCATGGTGCATATGTACCAAGATTTTTTTCCAGTCCACATTCAAAGGTCAGCATGGTTGGTTCCACATTTTTGCTAATGTGAATAATTAATGCCAACATTTATAGGCTGAGTTGAATCAGCACAGAATACCAAGAAGGGGCAGTCAAAGACAGCTAATAATAATAATAAATAATAATAATATCTAATGCATTTACAGTACTTACTCTATAACAGGCATGTTTCCAAATGCTTTATAAATATTAACTCATTTACTATTACAACCTTATCAAGTAGATACTATTATCACCTTATTTTATATAAGAGGAAAGTGAGTCATAGATCAAGTAAAACTAATTTGTCCAAAGTCACAGAGTCAGTAATTACATGAGCTGAGATTCAAACACAGGTATTCTGGCACTCTATGGTCTGAATGTATTCCTCTTGAATTCAGGTGATGAGGAGCCTGCCAATGTGATGGTATGAGGCATTTGACCTTTAAGTGGGAATTCAGTCATGAGTACTTCTTTCTTGTGCATGGGGTTAGGTACCCTCATAAAGGCGCTTGAAGAAGGACTTTTGTCCTTCTTACTCTTCTGCCTTTTGCCATGTGAGAACATAATGTTCCTTTCCTCCAGAACTCTGCATTCAAGGCACCATCTTGGAATCAGAGACAGAATCCTCATTAGACAACTAACCTACTGCTGTCTTAATCTTGAACTTCCTGAACTCCAGAACTGTGAAAAATAAATTGCTGCTTTTTATAAATTACCTAGTTTCAAGTATTTTGTTACAGCAGCACAGATGAGCTAAGACAGGTATCAAAGTCTAAATTGCCTTGTCATACATCATTCTTGCATCAGTAATATGTGGTTTCATAGGCATCAAGAAAAGTATCTGAGAAAAGAGGAAATAGTCAGTTATTAATAAATTAAGTGGGAGGAGGAAAGGGATTTGACAACATGGCTAATGGATTTGGCAACATGGACAACATTGATGAACATGACATGAGCAGCTTTCAGTTTCTTAGATAAAAAAGCAAACTTATTTGTATGAAATGAGCAGTGAAGGGGTGAGAATTCTAGATTTAAATTCCATGATTTTATTTAATTGTTATATGTGTAACTGTTGTGTGTATGAAAATTCAATAAAATTCCAGACTTTAAGTAATTAAGACCCAAAATGGATACTAGAGACAAAACATTTATGGTAAAATTAGATGTCAATTAGAATACTTCAGTTTTAACCTGAAATAATCATAGGTATGTGATTGGGTTCGCCACCTATCAAACATTATCAATAATTTTTCATTTGATTTCTTTTCTAGATTTTTTGGTTTTGTTTTGTCTTCTTATTTTACTTGCTTTGAGGTAGAAACCTGTGTCTCTGGCAGGAACACAGTCATGTCTACCAAATTATGGCTTTGACTATCACCGAGGCATTGAATTCCACGAGTACGTGCCTCTGAACCTCTCATGAGCAGCAGATTACTGTAATTCTGTGTATGCATTTCTGGGACAGACATTACAGACGTTTCTCTCATTGCGATAAATATCTAGAGAATCCTGCTGCAATGTTGGCATAGTAAATCTTAAATTCAAGTATTTCCTAGGGTCAAATTATGATGTGCTACACAGGTGCTATAAACAAATTAGATAATCATTTCTGTTTGCATCTACCAGCTTTAAGAAGTTAACTTATGGTATCAATTTGTTCTTTAGAGAATTGGCTGGTACCAAAACATTATACCATATTTCTATTACTAAAGTGATTTGTGGTTCAAAATCTTAAATTGAACTTTAAGCATGATAGACATGAAACTTCATTTTCAATAATAATAAAGTCATTTTAGGGATTAAAAATAAATGAAATTGGGATACACAGGCAATAAATAAATTAAGAATATTATCTTTGTTTCTCAATCTGAATAATATTTTCTCTATGGATAAAGTCACAGCCATAATTCCACAGAAGTGGCATTATGATATGGTGTCAACTGTGTATTAAGTTCTGTGTACACAGAGGTAGAATTATCACGTTTCTATGTTAAAAAAATTTATTATCAATGCTCAAGGTGTTGACTTTTCATTGTGCTAGGTTTTCATTTTAATAATCACACACACACACAAAAGCTCTAGGCTGCAGATGCCCAGAGAAAATGTTTGCAACTGACTAGTTTCATGACTTTAGATAGTTACTTAACCCATCTGTGTCTCAGTTTTCTCATCATAGACTGGGAACAATGATTCCTAGTTGGCATGTAATAAGTGCTCAGTAAACGCTTTCTAATCTTGACTTTAGTGGGCTAGTAGTGTTGTATTCTACATTAAAAGTCAGTGCCTGGTCAGCGTGATAATCCCATCATTCTGGTGGAAGATGACAGTGAGAGAAGTCTTTAAGCACGTGGAAGATATCTAGACATATATAGAACTCTAGACCAGAATTTAAAAGGACAAAGTAGATGACTTATGAGAGCTATTCCTCTTCCCATGTGAAATAAAATGATAAACATCTATATTTGTCCAACTAAATATTAACATACCAATGTACCATGCAAGTTGGAATAAAACTGTAGGACTTGCCTGATCATTTAGCTCTGGAGTGTCCCTCACATCAAATATGGCATGACTCCTTGGCTTTGATTTTTGGCACTAATGGTGATCTTTAAAAAAAAAACTCATAAATTCATTTGATTGAGTACCTGTGGCACAGATCAAGTTTTCACTAGTAGAGCCAAGTCATGTACTTTCCCTTTACTTTTCCTTGGCTCACTCTTCAATGTTCCCACTGTTCATTCTGCAAAGGACAGTGATTTGCTTGGCTTCCAATCCACATGGAGCAAGAGTCTGGACTCAGAATTTTGTCTCTAACAAAACCAATCAAAGTCTGGAATCAGGTTTTGTTTGTAACAAAACCAATGTTCAGAAATGAAGAATTCAGTTCATCAGTCTCATTGGTGCCAGAAAACAACTGGTCTGCCTAATATTTTCACTTAATTAACAATGGTTAACACCCTGAGTGTAAAGCATGTTGTGGTTTCATAGAAACAATGTAGGCTTAGGGACCAGAAAGGTTGGCCATCAAATCTTGTGCTGCTCCTTAACTATTGCCTTCACCTCTCTGTTACCCAAGTTCTTTATGTACAAAATGGATGCCCATGCCAGAACATTTTTAAGATGATTAAAATTAGGTACTTACATAAAGTGCTTAGGTTCAAAGAAAGGCAACTAATAATAGTATGAAAAAGAAGAAATGAATGGGTGAGGGTGGTCAGTTAGAAGATTGTGGTGACATATAAATAAGAAATGATAAACATCTAACCATAGCAATAGTAAGAGATTAAATACACGTGCACACACACACACACAATATTTCCAGGATCTATTTTAGATGAACAATACTGTGCTGGTAGGAGGGAAACGGAACAATAAAAGGGAGGACATGGGAGAAGCAGAGCTACAGGGGAGCAGGATGGCTTTGGTTTGAACATGCTGCATTTGAGATACTCACTAGATATCTCAGTAGAGATCAGGAATGAGGCATAGGCTGCAGATACAAACATGAGACTCATAAACACATAGATGATATTTAAAGCCGCGAGGCCAAATGAGATCACAAAGAAGTACATGCAGAGAGAGAAAAAGCAAAGAATCAATTGAGCTTTGAATGGACGCTGGGAACAACTTGGGAGGTAAGACTATCTTTTCTGAATCCATTTATATTTTCAATGTGTTTGAATAGCTTTGTGCAATTGCAGAGTAAATAGAAACTGCCCTAACATCCTCCTAGAAAAATCTAGAAAAGAAATTGCAGTCATAAACTATAGTGCTATAAATTTAAGATATGAAAAATAAATATATGCATGTATTTTCATAGCATCCAAATTTGTTTCTTTTTGTGAAAAAGGTTTAATGTATACCATAGTCCAAAAGTACAAACAATAATCCTCAACATGTGTTTTTATTTCATATGTCAGTTTCTGTGTCCTTTTATTTACAGCAAAAGATACATGTATGAAGGCAAAACGTTCGCCTCAGAATTTGTTCTTGGTAGCATAAAAACAGAAAGGTTTTTAACTTCTGTTTTGAAAGACAGGCTCTATTTCAACAATTTCCATTTTTCAAAGGACAGTCATTCAAAAGAATCATATGGTATACAAGGAAGACTGTACGTAAGTTGGTATTCTGTAGCAGGGTGTTCTGCTTTCTCTTATTTGATTCTCTTATTGGCAACTATTCATAACATAAATGCTTTTGTCCTTTTCTCCCTCTCTCTGCCACAATGGACCAAGTAATTAACCAAGTGAAGAGGCTGTCAATTAAACACTGATACTAATCTAGGCATAAAGGCTTCTTTAGGGAACATTGGTTTTGAACATATTTTCATCATTATCAGCATTGATTTTATTCAATCCAATTCTCATACAATCGAGTGCTCCAAATGTTTACATGCCATCTAGGCAACACTTGCAACATGGATGACCCACACTGTAGAAACAGAGCTCACCAAGAATGTACGGAGAATAAGCTCTCTATTGTACCTTCAAGGCCTATTTTTCCAGGACTGGATGTTCCATGATTAATTAATGTCCCACGTCTTTAATGATAAGATTGTCAAGGAGAATTAAGGAAATGATTATAAGTGTCCTTGGCAACCAGAATGCCCCACAGATTTTAGCTTACTTTCCCCAAGTGTGACTTAAAGGTCATTTCTTTGAAGTGTAAAGACTTAAGCATGCCTTGCATGGGTGGCATTATGTACAAATGTTGTACAAAAGGAAGACATCTTTTTAGCTTGATTACTTCAGAAGATATTTTAAAATAATTATATTTTTTGCCATGGCTCACCAATTAACTATCCAATAGTAAATTTTCTTTGAGAATTATTATCACCTGTCTTGTTAATCTGTTTGACCAATTAATGTAACAAAATAACATAACTATAACTAGTTTCCTTTAAATAGATCCTTTTTTGGTTTCACTAGCTATCAACCATCGTCTTTCTTTTATTTTCACTTCAGTCAGTTGATGCATTCATTCAAAGGCACAGCTTTGCCCAAGCAGTACCTGAGAGGCCTTGAGGCCTTTTCCAAACCATTGTCAAAAACTGCAGAGTCTGCACTTTAATCATATGTTCATCCTCATAAGTTAACCTGCCACCGTTTCACAAATACTGATGGAAGATTTGAGCCCTACGTTGGTACTCAGAACTTTTTTCCTGAAGGCATAGCAAGCGGCAGGAGAATAATGTTTGCCATAGTTCTCTTGTCTTCTAAGTCCCATGGGGCGACACAAGGGACCTAGGTGGGTGCTACACACCAGTGAGCCACAGCTGAAGAACCCTGGGTACAGAGAACCCTGATTTTTTATAACAAGTAGTAAGCAAACCTGTGTGATCTTTGCTCAAGAGAGAAAAATTTTCTTAAACATACTGGATAGAAAGCAAACCTGCCTGGCCCTCCAGAGGAATATAGTCTATCTTCTACACAGTTTGCTATATAAACATCCTTGGGGGTAACCCCCTAGGGCCCCCTCCCACTGTGGGAGCTTTTTTTGTCCTCTCAATAAATCCTGCTTTCCAAAAACAAAACAAAACAAAACATCCTTGGAAAATAAAGACAACCACAGTGTCTGGAGAGTTGCCTCCCAAAACCCATTTCTAAAGTTAGACATTGATGATAAGAAAGTGTCTGACAGAGATGTATGAGCTATAATCTCTTTTGGAAGGAGAAGTTCAAACAACACATACTCAACTCTCCTAACATTTTAATAAACTTTTCCTACTTAGTTCTAGCCCTTTACCTAACACATTATTTTCTTCCTGATAATAAGACCTATGCTAACTTCAATGTTTTTTCTTTTGTAATAGACAAAGACAAAAGTCAAGTCTAATGCTTGGTCATTTGAATTGTGGCAATACATATTATTAGTTTATTTGCTTCTTCCTTTTTTTCCTAGACCTGATTTTTTAATTTACTTAAAAAAAAAAAATAACAGACTGCATATATTCTGTATTGTAAATTGCCTTAAATTAGTTTAGGAAAGAAGTTGTTTATATATTTTTAAAAATAAATTCCAAATAATGGAAAGATTATAAGGCCAAAATAGTTGACCACTTTAAAAAGTTTTAAAAACAGATAAATCGCCAATAATCTCTCCAGAGACAATACAAAGCACTTTTTCATACAAAGCACTTATTCATATTTATTCATTCCATAGTTATTACTCAAACTTCTCTAAAATGTTAGAAAGGTAACAATAAAAATCATCAGGACAATGAATAAAACAGGGCCATGTAGTTTTAAAATTCACATTGTTTACTGATAATAATAGTAACATGTTTAGTGTATTAAAAATATGATACATTTAAAGAAGAAAAGTTAAATTACCCATAGCACACCACCAGCCAGATATAAGTAATGCTAACTTTTAAATGTAGTCAATTTTTATATATAAAATATATCTATCAATATATAATACATAAACAAAATTGCATATGTATAGATTATTTTCTGATTCTTTTAACTTAATGTTTTATCATGAGCATATTCAAACTATGCCATTGGTATTTTCTAAAATGTAAGTTTTTAAAAGACCTTATATATTTTTTCATCACAAGGCCAGATTATATTTATGAAACATTTTCCTATGGTTTACTATTCAAGTTTTTTATAAATTTCCCAGGAAAAAAAAATTCTGCAGCACACCACCTAGTACACAAATATTTGTTCATATTTATGGTTATGTCCTTGGGACTGTGTGATGTTGATTTGGGGTGTTAACTTGACTGGATTAAATGACTCCCAGGGAACTGGTAAAGCAGTATTTATTCTCAATCAATGTATTGATTATTCTCAGTGCTTAGTAGGCACAGATCCTGGCCCACTTCTGCTGAAAGGGGAACCCAAGTGGCTTGGCATTGGATTTGAATGATTTGGTAGCCCCAGGTGTGTCTGCAAGGGTGTTTCTGGAGAAGACTGGTGTGTGATTCAGTGGACCACGGGGAGGAAGATCTGCCTACAATGTGGACCGGCACCATCCAATAAACCATGGCCTGGAGGGAACAAAAGGTGAAGGAAGGACGAATTCTTGCTCTCTTTTCTGGAGCTGGGGCACTTTTCTTCTTCTGCCCTTTCATATCAGAATTCCAGGTTTTCCAGGTTTTCGACTCTGGGGCTCACACTAGTGGCTCTCCAGGGCTCTCAGACCTTTGAGGGCTTCCCTGGTTCTCCAGCTTGCACAGGGCCTGAAATAGGACTTCTCAGTTTCCATATCAAGTGACCTATTTCCCTAATTAATCCCTTCTCATCTCTCTCTCTCTATTACTGGTTCTGCCTCTTTGAGAACCTTGACTAGAACAAACTCCTCAAATGAAATAACTCAGTTGAATAACTAGGTTTAAGATCCTTGTGGCCCACTAGTAACTTCTAGAGAAGTTGAATCAAATGTATGTATCTAGCAGCCACAAATAAGGGTACCTGACCAACACTGAGAATTATTTCATGTTCTGGACTAAGAAATTGAAAATAGTCTTAATGCTTTAATCATATTTCTTTTGTTACTAGTAAAATTATTTTTAAATACATTTCTTGGTCATGCAAATATCTTCTGTGACTATTTAATTGATTTAACCCCCCCCTTTTTCCCTATGGAGAATCATGGTTTTTCTTATTGATTACATGAGATTATTATTATTAAGGATATTTTGCTTGTCATATTTGTGGTTAGTACTTTTTTCTTTACTTTCTTTTTTTTTTTTTTTTACAAATTTTTCATTTTCTTGAAGTTTGATTTTGATGCTCAGAAATATAAGGCATGCATGCAGTCAAATATGTCCTATTACTTCTTGTACTGCTTTTATAATTTTAAATCCTTGTTGATTGTGATATCTATTAGATATTTTATGGTATACTCTTCTAGTTCTGTAAGTGGTAGAAGTTTCCTGTTTTATAGTCAAATCTTTAATCCAATCTAGGGCTAACCTCCCTAATGTTAAAACAGCAACAAATTATTCACCCAGACTCCAGGAAGAGTATAGTGGCATCCAGCACCTAGAGGGCTGCAGAAAGCTGACCCTGAACTCAAGTTCCTTTTACCCAACACCAACTTCCACACATGTGAGCTCCACTTCCTCAGCCAGAACCTCATCTGGTGCTGACCTTTATGTATTATATGATCTGGAAGCTAAAAACTGTGTGACAGCTGTCAAACATTCTCCGGTGTGTGTACCGAGCACTCTCTCTTTTAGTCACATTTCTAGCCCCACTTCCCTGTCATCAACGTATATGCAACTGGAGGAAATGCCCTCTTTTGGGGCAGGGCCTCTCAACCATGTATCATGAAGGGAGATTTCTCTCCTAAACTTCTTGTAGGTGGATTGAGGATGCTTGGCACTAGCATGCCTGATGTTGGCTCTGGAGCCAAACTACCTAGGTATGATTTACATTTCCCTCACTCAGGAGCTGAATAAACTTGGGAAAGCAAATTAACCTTTCATCGAGTATTGAGAGTTCCTCTGCAGTGGGAATCCACAAAGAAGACAGATATGTTCTAAATTCCATCCAAAAGGTCCTTCCACAAAACTTTTCCCTAGACCACCTTGTCACCAATCCTCAAATCCTTCTCTTTTATGAAATCTTCCTTATAATGTGTCTATATCATTGGCTATTGCTCATAAATTGGTACAGATTTTGTAGCTTGGTCCAATTTTCCTTCCAGAAAAGTGAATATACAGATATACGATCATCTTCTAAATCATCCAGGGTTGTGTTTCTAGAACTTTAATGTGCATACAAACCAATCGAAGACCTGGTAAAATGAAGATTCCGACTCAATAGGCCTGCAAATTCCACAATTCTACCTTTCATAAAAAGTTTCCAGGTGATGCTCCGTTGCTGATGCTGGTCTGAGGCCCCCATTTTGAGCAAGAAAGGTCAAAGGAGTCTTCTACTTTTTGCTTGTCAGGTTCTATCATCATGACGTGCTATGGAATGCCAGAACTATCAATGCCCCTCAGTCCTGACTAATTCATTGAGCCAGAGAGTTGGCATGGCCCTGAAGCAATATGATGAAAGTATTAGGTTTTCCCTGCCTAAAAGTGAGAAAAAAGCCATGTATAGGATTATTTGGGGATTATTATCAAGTTTATTTGAGTCTTATTGGTATAGGGAGACATAGCTATTTACCATGTACCAGGGGCTCAATGCAACAGCAGCTACAATTGAAGTTGCAACCTGATTAAACTTATGAGAACATATAACTATTCTTTCTCTCTTTTTTAAAGTTTTAAAACAAAGTTTATTAGCGAGAAGAAGAGGAGGAAAAAGGAAGATTCATGGCCAAAGGACCTGCCATGGGCAAGCTTCTCAAAAAAGAAAAACCACCAACTATTTTCTCTAAGAACCATCATTCAAATATTTGACAAGCTACTGTCACCTGATTTCCTCAGGGATAAGTATTGCACTTGGTTTGTTATTTTGTAAATTAATGGGAATTCCAGGGACCCACTTCATACTGCCTCTCATGAGCTAACATGTTATTCCACAGCTCAGAGAAACAAAGATGGGAATTCTACTAGATGCTGAAAATGGTATATTCCAACCACACATTCAGGAACTGAGAAAGCACAAACAGAATAACTACATGGAACTTGTTCCATTTGTCTCACTATGAGGTAAACTCAGACAAAAATGCCACTTATTACCTGAATTCCATAAGCCTACACTCTAAAGAGTGTAGCCCTGGTTACATTCTGACTTCACAGCAAATAGCTTCAGACCATAATCCTCCAATTTCCTCACCTATTTTGAACCCTAACCCTCCATACATTCTGATTTTAGAAATGGTTTAAGATCTCTTTAAGGGAAGACTAGGTAAAAGATTTACTGAAATCTCTGAGTCCATCAACTGATACAAAACTGGCACCATAACTCAAGCCAGAATTTTGTTCATCAGTCCTAGAGTTATTCTGGTTATGTAGACTAGGTTTTTTTTATTATAAAGATGTGGGGTACAATTCAGGGTTAGGTATACAGACATTGATTATGCAGGCACCCTTGTTGATGAGGTATGCCACTCCATCCCCTAGCAGTTTCTCTCAACTGCCAATCCCACCACCCTCCCTAAGACCTTGGAAGGTTATCCATCTATGTTAGTCCTAATGATCAGTTAGTGACCACAAAGATCTCAGGCCTGATGTCTAGTAGGGTAACTACATCCCTCTTGATCTTTGAGGTTAAGTGTTTATTCCTGGCTTCTGCTACCTCAGAATCCCATCATTCCCCCTAAAAACAAGAGCCATAGTTTAATGTCAGCATCTCCCCTCATTCTAACCTCAGAGAGTTCCTTTCCACACACTTTTCTAGGCCACTGACCCTGCCTCATCCAATGTATCCTTCCATGGCTTGATGAAGGGTGGGTCTTCTGAGCCCTCTCAGGGGACAGGATTGGAGGATGAACTGATAAAACATGATAAACCCACCCCACCATCCCTATCCTTCAGACCCCTAAAAATTTGTATTTTATTCTTTGAATTAAGGCTAATAATAGCTGGCATCTCAATTTTTTTCAGCTTAAGCCACTGTTGAGTTCGGTTTGGTTTCCAACTGAGCAAACCATTAAAATAATTTCCAGCCCCTTGAGCTAGAACACTAAATCCAAAATACTGGGAGGTGCAACCATACTAATAAACTCTAAAATTATGTTCCACCCTATCTACTCTAGAACTTTCAGAAGCCAGTCATATGTTACCCAGGCCTTATCCAAAATAAGTTAGAAAAATATTACAATCCTTTCAGAATGTAAGCCTTTTTCTTCTGAGTGTGTTTATAATTGACCCCTTGGAACATATTGCTATCTAGCTCTCACTATCGAACTGAAGATAGCAATGGGCAGTAAAGCTGGATCATGTGGAAACTTGGCATCCTCTCATAAGCAAACTACTTTGGGTGAAATCATAATAGGGTTCTTAGGCAAGGCAAGAACAGCCTCTCAAACAGATGCTAATTTTACTGGGATTTGGGGGCCTGAGATATTTCGAGCTAAGTCCTTTAAAATTGTGGCCATTTCAAATTGCAGTGTCTCATTATTTCCCACCAAAGCCTTCATTTTTACCTGAGACCTGTTGAGACTGCAACATCAACCAAACTTGTAATTCATTCGCTGCACGATCACACCCTGGTTTGTAGTTATGTTGGCTCTGTAGCTACAAGAAGAAACAGGCTCATTTACAGCCAGAATAGGGACTTCCTAGTTTTTTTTTTGTCAGAATTTAAAAAGTTCTCAGTTTCCCCGCTGAATGTCTTCTGTGCAATATAAGTGAGTGTAAAAGCTCATTGTCATATTTTTCGCAGTTATGCTCCTGTACTGAAACTTCAGTATGATATTTCTATCCTCTTGTTCTGAAGGATTTTTTTTCTTTCAGTCCAAGTAGTGTGTTTCATTTTATTCATTTTCTTTTTCCTCCAATTTTTAATTATGGTTGAATGGGGGGACATCTATACAGACTTGGAATGTGCCAACAAACAGAGCATGCAAGTTTCCCCTTAGTTCTCACTCTCTACATGGGCGTTGATAAATCCCACTCTCAGACCCATAGCTAGCACATGAAATGCCCGCTTCCCTCTTTGCTTTCCATCAAAGAGTAGTGTTTCGTGTAGCACTGCTGTTGTCCCATCACCCTGCCTTGTTTGCTAACTTGCTGTGATGATGCTGTAAACTAAAAACTGCCATTTGCAATCTATTTGCGGCTGCTATCAGGTCTCTTCCTTTGCTGCCCTTTTAGATAAACTTTGATATAATAAATCCTCTGTAATTAATCACCACCCTTACTTCTCCTCCAATTTCTGCCTTGTTTTCTGAGACCAAGTCAGCACACGAGCTAATAAAGGTAGGACATGGGAAAGAAAAGCACTCTAGTCAGTTCAAACCGAATCTCCACCAAGTTGGCCAGTTTTACAGTTAGTACAGACCATGACCCTCTGAGCTATGATACAGACCTGCACTGTCTAAATATAAGGGAAGGCATACATTCAAGCTACATATGTGATTTCACGTTTTCTGATAGCCATATTTAAAAAGTGCTCCGTGACTGGTGGCTACAACACTAGACAGTGCAAGTCCTGACAATCAGGGAGAGATAAGAATGTCTCCAAGCATGTGTCATTCACAGGTGGTTCTTTTGGATTGGGTGAACAATAAGTGAGCCACCAACAGTTTTTTTCTAATCCTGTGCCTTCTCCTCTGGGGTTAGTAAAATTTCTTCTCATCTTCTGAAAATGGAATGATTATCAATTTTAATTTTCATGGAGATATGATGTTTTATCTTTATTTGTATAGTCATAAGTATTTTGTTGAAAATTGGGAGATTCCTACCCAGACATCATTTTAAACTGCCAGAAAATTAAATTTTTTCCCATTGTTAGATCAAACTCTGAAGCATGTGAAAAAAAAAAATCTACTGTGAAAATCTGTTCAAAGTCTAATGAGTGATTGTAATTCATGGTGGTAAGAAATCTCTTCCATATTTTTTGTGTTTATAACAAATGCATGTGTGTGGATAGGTTTTAAGTGGGTGCTCTCATTTGTATTTTCTCTTTGTAGAGATGAGGTGCAGTCATGCATCTAAAGGTTTTTCAGGAAGCTGAAAAATGTTCCCATTCTCTGCATTTGTTTACCAAACATGCTGCTTCACAGAAAACTAAACAATCTTGAAGTTTCTGTTTCAAAAAAAGTGGCTATTTTACAAGAATGTGAATAGCTTGGACAGAGAATCCTGTTCTTTTAAATGTGCAAGACTAAACACATCTTTTCTACATTAAGTGGACAAAATTTATCCTCAAAATTTTAATTTTACTTGAAGTTGTCACCTTCCTTTTTAAGAGACCTCAATAACTTCTATTTTGTTATAAGAATTTCTACTAAAATGACCAAAATCTCAAAATGCAGATAGGTTGTAGTACAATTAAAATAGAAATGTCAAACCTAAGATACTTGCAATGTAAAAACGTATTAATTCTTAATATTGTAATTATTATTAAAAGTCCATACTATAGAATTCCAATATTTAGTCTTACTATAAATCAATTGTAAATTATTAACACCAACTAAATGTATATATAACATTTTAATAACTAAGTTTAGTGTTCTCTAGAAAAATAGATTTAATTGATTAAACAGTGAACTGAATTTGACTACATTATTGGTAGCAGATGTATAAATTGACATAGATTTTATACATCTAAAACACTGAGTTTTTTAAAAATGAAAAACCAATAGTACTTTAAAAATACAGTAATATTGTATACTTGCTTCATTCATACTGTAAAACCAAAAGGATCTTGAAAATTTGGGAGGAGGAGAAAATTTTGAAAAAATTTGTATATTTTCTACATTCTTAATAATATCACTCTAAAACTTCAGATAGGACAGAGATACAGAATCCAATCGATGTCTCCTATTAATTTAGGGATGCATGATTTTAATTTTGTAAGAATTAGACATGTAAACTAAAAAAAGTGTATAAAATAGCTATAATTTGAGATATACTAGTACTAGTCACCATTTATTGAGCATGAGCAATCTACAGGGAAATATTTTAAATGGTTTACTTACAGATATTGAGTTCTCAATAACCCTATGCCAGGCACACCTATTATTCCAGTTTTACAGGGGAGAAAACTGAGACTTTATGTAATAAAAGAAGTTATGTTAAATAAAACTTTTTGGCATTGAATGAAACTACCCTTCCTGCTAAATAATAATTAATCATAAAATAATTATTATAAGTGATTAATAGCTAGAAATAAATACAGAAATTATATCCTCTCATGAGTAGATATACTCATAATTAGGTGGAGTTTGCAAATTAAGCAATTACTTTTGTTGAGAACACTCAGGAATGGTAACCAGATGAATCTCATGAAAATCCTATGAAAAGGTTTACAGGGGAGCAGATTGCAGGGTTTTCTTTAACTCAGGGAAGCTAAAAGTCGGTGGTGGCAAACATCTGAAACCAAACAAAAGACCTAATCCTCGTGGATGCAAGGGACTTAATTTTTTGAGGGGAGATCTGTCGTGAGTAGAGGCAGCCCAGAAGAACCTGAGATTTTACGACTGGTATGAGAATCCCTGTGCTGCAGAAATGTTTCCTGGGTCTCTTTCATTCTTTTTCCCTTATCCCCTACTCTACTCAATTAACTGGAGAAACAAACTGAAGTTACAGCTATTGATGTGCTGGCTATAGCTATTAACATTCTTGCCACTATCTTAAAAAGTATAAATTGTTTTTAATTAGTATGTTCTTAGTGTTCTTTGAGTGAATGAGTAAATTAATTGAACAATTAACTAAAAGGACCATGAAATAACAACCTTTATTTTCAGATTTTAAAGTTATTATCTAAGGATGAGAAGAATGGGAAGAAATCAATACCTTTTTAAGTGTTCCTTCAGCACTTGACTTTGTTATGAATGTAGACATGTCTATAATATTGTTTATTTTAAATTGCCCCAATTGTTGTATACTGTTTACCTTGAACTTCTTGGAATTCCAAATATGTAAACTACATTCCAACAAACAACAGTATATCATTTACAGAGTAAAATCCCTACATGAAGAATGAGATTAACTCATTTTAGTGAGAGGTAAGTTCATTAGGACACTTTGAAGGTTGATGGAATGTCTGGAGTTAACGCCTTTTTCAAGCACTCTGAGTTCAGCAATTTATTTAAATTAATCTAATTCAGTGCATGTTTGTTGAAAACCTCCTATGAACAAGACACTCTGGAAATACATCTAGGTACAAGTAACTGTTATTAAGAAATTCATGACTATAAAGTAGATGTGTCCACTATTAAATATAACAGAAGGAAGAATATGGTTAATTCTATGAACACAAAGGAGAAATAAGCCAGTTGAGATAGGGGACTGGGAAGAGTTCATACTTGGCACTGGAACAGATACTTTGTGACTGTAGGGAGACATTACTGACACACTGACCACAGCAGAGCAGAACTATAGCAAGAGCCTGTAATCCTATATGATATCATTGAACTGCTAACCAATCCAGCATACTGCCTGTCTCTGGACTTCTTGATTAGAAAGATAAAAACTTAACTAAGATAATGCCGCTTTTAGTTCATCATTCTGTTATTGCAGCTGAAATCACCTTAATTTTGGTCTTAGGGACCAGCAATCTAATGAAACTTTAACAAGGGGTAAAGTTGCAATAGAATAGAAAGGTGGGACCAAATGCAGAAAGGTAGGATAGAGAGGGCTCTGCATCGCTGAACATGGAGAACTAGAGAAAAGGAGGAGACACAGATATTTGAGATCTGAAAGCTGATTAATTGCATCAGTAGAAACATGAGAGAAGGAACACGTTTGGGAGAAGACAATGAGTATAATTTTGATGGTGAGTTAGAGAACACAGAAAAAAAAATTAATTTTTATTTCGCCAGTTATTTTTGAGACAAATTGTACCATAGTTTATAAAGGAGTAGGCATGGCAGTATTCCCAATGGAGTTGAGTTTGCCTTGTTTACTGGACATTTGTTAATAACTAACTTGGTTACTAAACAAATGGAATTTGGGTAAATTACATTTATCCAAAGTAGAGTTTAATACTAAAAAGAAAACACTGACCTACTTCTTATTGGTTAAATAAAACAGATTGAATAAACATATTAACCTGTGTCCTTCTGAAACTGACTAAATTGAGAGCAAAGTGTAAACAATTATCTAAATCTACAAGGGCCAAGAGAAAGGATATCTTTCTTAGTAGGCTACGGGAGCATGTTAACCAGCACAATGAGGAAGGGCTCAGTGACAGCTGCCAACCTAAGGAGCACTGCCTGGAACAAGAGGGTAGTGAGGAGGAGGAATGTGTCTCAGGAAAAAAAAGATGTTTTAAAATGTGTACATTTATCTATGCTCTCATTTTCTGTTCACATATGTAGATCTGTCCTGGCTCCAGTCTATCTGCTGAGGAGGCTAGGAGTCTTCTCATGCACCCAGGAAGAAAAGAACTAAAATGTAAGCAACTCTATAAACTTTTACCAGAGTTTCCAAAGCTGGACGATAGAGTTATAGCCATATGAGTTATATAGACAGAAATATGGAGGTAGCCACCAGAACAAATCGGGGGTTGAGGCAATTGATCTGGGGCCTTGGAATCAGCATTAGGGAAAGGCGAACCAGAAACTGCTGTTTAATTTATTGTAACAGCCCTCCAGAGCGATTTGATCTTTTTATCTAATCATATGTATATAAAACTTTGGTGGAAATAAAAATTTTAAAGAAAATAGAATGAAAAAGCAAAGTTCTGAGTACCACATGTACTCACTTGTAAGTGGACACTGAACATTTATCATAATATGATAAGAAAGGGATTGGCAGTAATAGGACACTGCTGGTGGAGGGGGATGCACACAACATCAATAAGGGTACCCGATCTCAAACTAGGTGAAGAGGGAACCAAAGGAAGGCCCAAATGTTACCTGTATGATGACCACATACATATCTAACCCTGAATTGCACCCCACATCTTTAAAATTTA
>NW_007087000.1:24343-56733 GCF_000164805.1 Carlito syrichta
AAAAAGTTATATATATATATATATATATATATATATATATATATATATATATACACCCATACAGAGAACTGACTCAGATAAAAAGATAATAATCACTTTATTGAAATAAAGTCTGTGTCTCCATTCAGCTACCAGTCAGCCTAGTGATTTAATTTAAGTGCTGATCTCATCTCCCTGGGCTGAAACTTACTAGAGCACGTGAAACAATGGAGAACACCTTTTGGGGATCCAGGAGGGATTTCCTTTTGAAAACAGCTCAGTCACAGTCTCCCATGGTGTGGGTAACAAAAACAAAACAAAACAAAAATCACTTTAAGCACTTTAAATCTCTATTCAAAACTATCATGTACATATTTTATCAAAATATTCTGTTTGGCATAATTCTGGAATGCAAATCAGAGCCAGTTTGAACTGGTTGATGCCCTACTAAGTCACTGCTAAATACTTGGGAAGAGATGAAAGCCAAATTGTACACCACTAAATGTTAAACTACACATAAATAAGGTCTGTTTGACTTTTTTAAATGATAAAATAACACTTGAAAAGTTATCTTCTTCCATGAAGGGATGTCAGAAGGCTCTCAAAAGGAAAAAGGGAGAATTTCAAATATTAATATTGTCTACTGACACTATTTTGCCAAATAGAAATTTTAAATGACAGAGATGGAATGCACCTGAGGAGTCCATCCATCCAGCGCTCTTGATTTACAGCCAAGGCCCAGAGAAGAAAAGTGACTGACTTGGAACACAGAACTACCTAGGGAAAAGCAGGGAATGGAACCCAGGCTACTTGGCTGTCAATCTAGCGTCAATCCACATGAAGTGCTGGCTGCAATTGCCCTGACACAGATGCTACTGCTGAGCTGGAGAATAGGGCTCCTATTCTTACAAAGGTGGACATTTCAACCAGGCAGCAGGTGAAGTGCAGGATGTGCAGAGTTAATGCACTGCACACAATGCCGCTCGGACTTGTGTGTCAGGAAGAAACTTCACAAGATTTTCAAAAGAGACTAAAGTGCTTAGGAGCCTGTTTTAAAGGGTTAGAAAGTGCCTGCCTCTTTTCTGTTCCTTTCATGTGCACCGTAAAAGAACAGAGGTATTCTATTTCCACTGTAGGTTTTTGAGTGTGAGACCAAGAAAGCTATTGATGTGAAACTGCCCTTAATGACATGGTGCTTCAACAAGTAACTCTGGGTGTACCTTGGGATGATGGTCATTTGAGTATCCTTTTAGATATCTGACATCAGATTCAGGACAGCCTCAACCCAAATGTGAGTTTCACGTGTTGCCTGTAGACGTGTTCCAGTGAAGGAAGTCAGCAGTTACAATTTATGCACACATTTCACACTCCTCTTCCAATATATCCTCTTCGACCCTAACACTAGACTCTGACTTTCCCTCTCCCTCTGTATCCCAAAGCACCGAAAAGAATCATTCCTTCTTGTCGTCTATGAGCGCAGGCTTATTGCTCCTTATCTATCAATTTCCCTTTCATTCAATAAGTACAATACATATACATGTACTGATATTTGCTTTGATTTCCCTTGTTCTTGGAAATGTTTCATTGTTAAGGGTTTTCCTTCACTTCAAGGTAAACGAGCTTACCATAGTCCATTAAGATTGTCATTTTGTCTAAGGACCACTGGCAAAGTCTGACAGGTAGTGTTTCACGCTTATCTCTGTCTGATCAGAAGAGGAAGTCTTGCTAGTCCCTCTTTAGTTTGAAGCTGATTACCGGCCTCACAATCACACAAAAGGAGATGCAGTTCTTTCCACACCTGAAAGCATCTGAGGTGCAATTTACATGGTTCTTATGAACTCTGCTAAAAGGAATGAGACTATTTTCCTAATCTGTCTGTTTGTATTTGTAGGCACTAAGAATGCACAGTAAACAAGCCAAAGTGCAGATGCTTTCACAGGTTTGTGTTGTACAATAACAACTACTGGTAACAAAGAAGAAAAAAAATCTACTTACACATCTGTACTTCATTTGCCAAAACATACTTAAGGATATTCCTGGATAGACCTGAAATGGCCAGAGCTTGTCATTTCCACAAACGAACATATTTGAAAAAAGATTTTTCACCTTCTAATTTCAAATATTCTGTCCTCATTTGAAAACATGTAATGTATTATATACAAACATAAGGTGCTAGTCTTAAGATGGTTGAAGGACAATAAGATAAATTGGTGAATAGGCTCTGTAGGATTTGTAAAAAGGAGTTTCACCTCTCTGTGATAACTTAGTTGGTTGTTCTACTTGAAAGTTGAAATGAATTAAAGTTGAATGAAGTTCCCTTTAGCACTGTGATATTTTGTACACACCTCTGTTTTAGATGAGTGCTTTAAATATAAAAAGTTGTGGAAGACTTAATTAGAATTTCAGCTAATGAGGCCTGAGAATCAACATTAATATCATGCTGCATAGGTAGCTGTGAAATGGATTAAAAACATTCTAAGAAATTAACTTTTAGGGATATCTTCAAATTTTTTCGTGAATATTCTATTGAAATTCCAAAGCTACTTACCAGAAAGCCTAGGACAATTGACCTTTGCCTCAAAAACTTTGGTGGTTGGAGTAACCAATCAAGTAACTCCAATAAAAAAAGCTTAAATACAGTTCCTGTAAACCACTTAATCTTTGTACAAGAACATGTTTAAAAGATGAAATAGCATGTTAAAGAAAGCTGCTTAGGATTGCTCATACAAATACTAAATTATATCTGCTTAAATCAATGATTTGAATTTTCATACATTTTGTATTAAAACCTTGTTTTTGAAAGTATCTACCATGTTCAGTGGTCTCTTCAGGACTCTTGACAATCCTGTCACTCTGAAAATTTAGAGGAAGATTTGTTTCACCAGTGTGTTGATGGCTGGGGATTGTATCCAATACTTCCCATTGATTTGTTCACTAATTCAAAAAATATATTGTAAACCTATGATGCACCAAGTTCTGCTAAATATTTGGAGAATGCAGTAGTCAATACAGCAGTAAATATTTTGGGAATACAGTAGTCAATATAAGCCATGCTCTCATTAGTGTACTAGAAATTGAATATACTTGACTTGAATTTTCAGATTCTAGGATCAAAAGTTGCTTTCTCTAAAGTTTATTTGTATTAATTTTTTTACAAACATATTAGGAAGGAGGCTTTAAACAATCCCTAAAATAATAGAATATTAAACTCAACCTATATATACCTCTTTAAGAAGCTATTGTCTCATAATAAATGAGCAAGTTCTGCAAAAAAAGAAAAAAATTAAATTGTTTCCAGCAATCTTACTTGTTAGGTGCAACAGGACACAACAATTATCAGGAGCAAAATAATTGTGTATAAGCCCTACCTGTTTCTTGAGTTGAATGCTAGGTTTATTGATCCAGACTTGCACTATTTAGAAGCAAAATGTTTTTTAATTTTGATGAATTATCTGGGTTAAATGTACTTAATAGAATTAGCAAATCTAGTTAGGGAGCATTCTGAGTCTACAAATCATCAGGTGACCATTATAGAATTGTAAAAATCAGTAGAAACAATTTACTTGGTAAATTGGAGAAAAAATATTTTTAATGTTCCTTTTTTCCCTGTGAATGTTTATTAACCTTGAAATATAAACCATGCAACATACTAAACATACATGTAATTAGAGTCCCAGAGGGGGAGGAGATAGATAATAACACAGAAGCAATATTTGAATAGATTATGGTCAAGAATTTTCGAAAACTGAAGAAAGAAATCAAGTCACAGATTCAAGAAAGTTTATAAACTTCAAGCTGGAAAATTACAAAAAAGTCATATCTAGGCACTTTATAATAGAACCTCTGAAAATTAAAGAACAAGAGAGAATTTTAAAAAACAGTCAGAGAAAATCACACACGACTTCCACAATGACAACAACAATTAGCTTTTCTCACAAAGCAACAGAAATCAGAAGAAAAGAAATGACGTATTTAAACTGCTATAAGAAAACATCTGCTATCCCAAGTAAAGCTGTCTTTAAAAATTAAGGTTAAATAAAGTTGTTTCACATAAACAAAAATTGAGAGAATTTATCACAGATAAAGACTTTCTAAAAGAAGACTAAAAGAAGTATTTCAGCCTGGCTCAGTGGCTCAGCCTGTAATCCCGCGCCTTTGGGAGGCTGAGGTGAGTGGATTGCCTGAGCCCGAGGTTCGAGACCCGTCTGGGCAGCGAGACCTCATCTCTACAATAAATAAAAAAATCAGCCGGGCGTGGTAGCGCATGCCTGTAATTCTGGCTACTTGGAAGACTGAGGTGGAAGGATCGCCGGAGCCCAGCAGGTCGAGGCTGTGGTGGCTGGGAGTGGCCACTGCACTCTAGTCTGGGCGACAGAGTGAGACTCCAATTCAAAAAAAAAAAAAAAAAGAAGTATTTCAAATAATAGGAAATGATCCCTGACTGAAGAAATAAAATGCAGAAAAAAAAAATCAAAGTTGGTAAATAGGCCAAACATGTTGTTCTTTGGGTAGCTAAAATTCTGAGGGAAAATCTACAGTCTTTTAAATCTGAAGTACCAGAGTCAAAGTTCACGGTAACAACAGTTGTTTAAAAATGAGAGAGAAACCTCATAAAGGGGAGCTCTTGAGAGGGGACCCCAAATTCTCCTATAATTATGCCCAGATCTCTGACTGATCCTTGATCCATACCTGAACCAACAAAATAATGTATAGACAGACTTCAGAAAAGAATTTAAAAGCTGATTTGAGATTTACGCTGTCATCTAAAAGACAAAATATAATGTTTAAGTCCAATAAAGTTAATCGTCTAATAAAACAGTCTTGGAAGTTGAATATAACAGAATTCAGTTTCCATAAGATAACATTCATATTACCATAGATACAACAAATATATCTCAACATCTAAAGAACCAGGAAATCATGAACCATTCATAAGAGAAAAGGTTATCAATAGGGGCTAACCCAGAGATTACTCAAGTGTTTGAATTAGAAAACTAATATTTAAAACAGCAACTATAACTGTGCTGAAGAAAAAATCGTACTAACAATCGTTGAAGGTACAGGAAATATCAGTAGAGAAATGGAAACTATTGACCAAAAAAAGGACTAAGTGCAAATTATAAAACTTAAAAATATAGTATCTTAACTATTAAAAAAAAAAAAAAAAAAGGAATCACTAGGTGAGCTTAACAGAAGAGTGAACATGACAAGGGGAAGAAACAGTGAATCTTAAAGTAGAGCAAAAGAAATTGCCCCATCTAAAGAATAGATAGAAAAAGATATTTAAAAATGAATGATCACTTGTGAACATAGATGCAAAAATCCTCAACAAGATTCTAACAAATTGGATCCAACAACACATCTCAAAAATCATCTACCATGGCCAAGTAGGCTTCATCCCCAGGATGCAGGGCTGGTTCAACATTTGCAAGACCATAAATGTAATTAAATACATCAACAGATGCAAAAACAAGAACCACAGATTATATCATTGGATGCAGAAAAAGCTTTTGATAAAATCCAGCATCCCTTTTTGATTAAAACCCTGAACACCTAGATATAGAAGGAACATACCTCAAAATAGTGAGTGCCTCTACTATAAACCACAGCTATCATATTGCTAAATGGACAGAAGCTGGAAATATTTCTCCTGAAAACTGGAATAAGACAAGGCTGCCCACTCTCATGCCTCTTGTTTAACATTGTGCTGGAAATCTTAGCTAGAGCAATTAGACAAGGAAAAGAAATCAGGTGTATCCATATAGGAAAAGTGAAGTTAAAAGTTAAATTATCCCTCTTTGCTGACAGTATGATACTATACCTTGGAAATCAAAGAGAATCTGTCAAAAATCTGCTCGCACTGATATAGGACTCTGGCAAAGTTTCGGGGTACAAAATAAATTTGCAAAAGACAGTTGCATTCTTATACAGCAACAATAAGCAGGCAGAGAAACAAATAAAAAGCAGAATCCCATTCACAATAACCATAAAAAAATAATGAAATACCTCGGCATCTTCCTAACCAGAGAAGTGAAAGACCTTTACAATGAGAACTACAAAACACTGCTCAAAGAAATCCAAGAAGACACAAACAAATGGAAAAATATCCCATGCTCACAGATTGGAAGAATCAACCTTGTTAAGATGTTCATCCTACCAAAGGCATTCTACAGATTCAGCACAATACCCATTAAATTACCAACACCATTCTTCTCAAACCTGGAAATGACAATATAGAAATTCATATGGAAGCATAAATGACCACGAATAGTCAAAACAATCCTTAGCAAAAGAACCAAAGCAGGAGCTATTACACTTCCAGACTTCAAACTTTATTATAATGCTACAATAATCAAAACAGCTCGGTAATGGTACAAGAACAGACAAACTAATCAATGGAACAGGATAGAGATTCCAGAAGCAAAACCTCAATTTCTCAACCAACTCATCTTTGACAAATCTTCCACCAACATCCAATGGGGAAAGGAGAACCTATTCAGTAAATGGTGCTGGAAAAACTGGCTGATCACGTGCAGAAGATTGAAACAGGACCCCTACCTATCACCACACACAAAAATTAACTCTAAATCGATCAAAGACCTAAACATAAAACCTCAAACTATAAGAATCTTAGAAAATGCAGGAGACATTCTTATGGAAATTGGAACTGGCAACCAATTTCTGATCAAAACCTCAAGTGCCCATGCCATAAGACATAAGATAGACAAGTGGGACCTCATCAAACTGGAAAGCTTCTGCAAAGCAAAGGAAACCATTAAGGGAATGGGAAACAGCCAACAGAATGTGAAAAAATATTTGCCTACTGTATATATGACAAAGGCCTAACATCTAGAATCTACAAGGAGCTCAAACTCACAGAAAGGAAAAAAACAAACAGCCCCATTAAA
The DNA here is from genome assembly GCF_000164805.1 of Carlito syrichta. NCBI lineage: Eukaryota > Metazoa > Chordata > Mammalia > Primates > Tarsiidae > Carlito > Carlito syrichta. The sequence continues at coordinate 31,231 of NW_007087000.1, forward strand.
AAGTGGGCAAAAAGACATGAATAGAAACTTCTCAAAAGAAGATATACAGGCAGCCAACAGACACATGAAAAAGTGCTCAGTCTCACTCATCATCAGAGAAATGCAAATCAAAACCACACTGAGATACCACCTAACCTCAGTAAGAATGGCCATCACTAATAAAACAAAGAGATGCTGGCGAGGATGCGGAGAAAAAAGGAACACTTCTACACTGCTGGTGGGAATGCAAACTAGTGCAACCTCTTTGGAAAACAGTATGGTGATTTCTTTTTTCAAATAATTTTTAAAATTTACATTAAGCATACATTAGTGAGCCACTGAACAAATCTTTAGGCCCAGAATGCTCTCCACATCACAAACTTAGCAACTCAATTCTTCCCATCTTCATCATAACATCATTTTCTCTTTGTGTAAAATTCATCCCAGTTTATTTTCAGACTGTTCCTCAAGGTAATACATATGGAGATGACATGTTACTCAGAGGTTTATCTTGTGATAGGATTATAACACGGTGGAGTCATAGCTGAAGCATCTGATAGTGGTGTTGCTACCACTCAGCCCAATTTGGACATTTGTTTCTTCTGACTGTATTTCTTCTGTGTTCTTGGCTCATCTCATTCTATAGAATCTTCTTTCATTGTATTGTGTCTACTTATCCCCATGTCACTGATAAAACACAATCTGCTTTTGTTAATGAACGTAAATCTTTGTTATCAGCTATAGTAGATTTTTCTTCAGATACACTTTGCCTAAAGCATACTTGACATATGAGAATATCGTGTTCTTTTTATATTTAATATTTAACACTGTTAACCCTAGGCATGCCATTTGACCTTTCTGGCCTAGGGATTCTCATTTGTAAGATAGTGTTGCTAGCACTACCCTGCTTAACTACTAAGAGTATTAATGGCAATCCATATTTTATTTCAAAATTCTCAGATGACTTTTACATCTATCATCTGATTTTCATTCCAATTCTATGTGACAGGTATAAATCACCTACTTAAAAGTAAGGAAACAATGACTCAAAGAGATTTATGAAACTTACACAAGGACATTCAGTTAGTCAGTCAACAAAATGTGTCTTCATGCACAATAATATGTCAGGAGTTGTTCAAGGTGCCAATGATTAAAAATAAACAATAGCAAAGGCTCTCCCATTGCCATGCTGACATATGGTAAAGGACACAAATACATATAGAACAAATTCAAATGCAATATGTAAAGCATTTAAACGTCCACTTAACAAAGATTTTGTAAAGATTTCAGATAAATTTTAAAAGCCCTTTTTGTACCAAAGTAGAATATATTCAACAAATGTCAACCAGTACCAGTGCAATTTGAGTAATAGCATTAGAGGCAAGTATATTTGTTCCAAATATCATTAATGGAGTATTCACTATTTTCCATCAATATTTTCAAATATTCTTTTATTTGCAATTCTTTATTTTTTATTTTTACTATCATAATTTATTTATTTAAAAATTTTTTTATTACAAACATGTGGGGTACATTTCAGGGTTAGGTATATAAACATTGATCATGCAGGTATCCTTGTTGATGAGGTATGCACCTTCCTCCCCTAGTAGTTTCCCTCAACTGTATAGCGATTTCTGAAAGAACTAGAAATTGATCTTCCACATGACACAGCAATCCCCCTATTAGGAATACACCTGGAGGAACTCAAATCATTCTACAAAAAAGATATTTGCATACGGATGTTTATTGCAGCACTATTCACAATAGCAAAAACCTGGAACCAATTATGCTGCACATCAAAACTGAGCTGGATAAAAAAATGCGGTACATATACACAATGGAATATTATGCAGTCATAAGGAAGGACAATCATATGGACTTTGTACAACTTGGATGGATTTAGAGTCTATCATACTTGGTGATGTATCAAAGAAACAAAGAATAGGGCATCATATGTTCTTACTCATAAGTGGATCTTGAACAATTATAGGGAAACTGCCAGGGAAGGGGGGCACACCTCATCAACAAGGGTACTTGCATAATGAACATTTGTATACCTAACCCTGAATTGTATCCCATATCTTTAAAATAAAAAAATTTTTAAAAATGAATAGTGTTTCAAGGGAGTGATGAGACAATTTCAAAATATCTAATGTGATCATTGAAATCTCAAAAAAAAAAAAAAGAAGAAGAAACTGAGGTAGAAAAATCAAAGTGGGCCAAACCTTCCCAAGTGTAGTGAAAATCATAAATTCAGGAAGTCCAGTAAATGTCAAGCAGGATAGTTACTAAACACACACACACACACACACACACACACACACACACACACACACACACACACTTTAAAAAAATTCAGTCCAGTTTCAGTAGGCAACATGGTTGATTGAAGGTTTTTGCTATTGCGAATAGTGCTGCATTAAACATACATGTGCAGGTATCTTCTTTGTAGCATGATTTGAGTTCCTCTAGTTATATTCCTGGAAGGGGGATTGCTGGGTCATATATATGATGGAATAATATGCAGCCAATAAGAAGGACAAAATTATGGACTTTGTAGCAACTTGGATAGACTTAGAGTCTATCATACTCAGTGATCTATCACAGAAACAAAGAACAGAGTACCACATATTCTTGCTCATAAGCGGTCCCTGAACATTTAGCATAATACAATAAGAAAGGGATAGGTAGTAGTGAGACACTGTCAGTGCAGGGGACACTGCACATAACATCAGTAAGGGTACCTGATCTCAAACCAGGCCAAGTGGGGACCCAAGGGAGGCCCAAACTTTACCTGTATGATGACCACTTGTACACCTAATCTTGAATTGTACCCCACATCTTTAGAATAAAAAGTTTTTTAAATAAAATAAATTAAAAACAGAAAACCATATTTGTAAACTTGGTCAATTTTTGTCAAACTTCTAAATATCAAAGACAAAGACAAACTCTTGAAAGCAACTAGAGATAAATAACAGTACATATAAGGGAACAGCAGTGTGAATTACCACTGTCTTCAGAAACTATGGAGAACAGAAGACAGCATCACTTCTTCAGTGTTCAAAGAGCCAGAAACTGCCAACCCAAGATTTTACATATAGCAAAAATATCCTTTTGGAATGAAGGCAAAATAATGACATTTTCAGATATAAGAAAATTCATTGCCAGAAGATCTGTCACATAAGATATAGTAAGGTAAATTCTTTAGTCTGAGTGGAATTACTAGATCATATCTTCAGGAAGGGGTGAAGCATTAGAAATGTAAGTATCTGAGAAAATACAAAACTTGGTTTTTTTAATAAATTTCTGTGTAAAACACAAGATTGTTTAAAACAAAAATTAAAACATTTTCTTGTGGATCTATAATGTACGTAAACTTAATATATGACAACTATAGCATAAACTCATCAGGAAGAAGTAATATTAAGCATGTATGTACTCAACAACAGAAATGCAAAACACATAAAGAAAATTTGAAAATTGGGGGATAAAAAATAATTTCACCATCATAGTTGTTGATTTTAATATCCTATTATTGACAACTGTTGAGTGACAAAAAAATGTCAGAAGTCCATAGATAATGTGATCAACAATATTAAACAACTTGATCTGAGTAATATTTATAAATTACTATAATCAATGACCTTTTAAAGTGCTGGCAATGGTTTATTTCCTGAAGTGAATAATGGTTACATGAGTGTATTTACTTTGTTAAAATTGACTTGTACAGTTGTCATTTGTGCATTTGGATACTATAGTTTGATTTTTTAAAAACTCTGTATATAGGCAATAATGTACAGAATGAATCGGTAGAAAATTACATTGGTGGCAAGAAGGCCAGTAGAAATTTTTAAATTTAAATTTAAATTTTAGAGTTGTGGGATACAAATGAGGATTTATTACATACATAAGTTGCATTCAGGTGAAGTTTGGGCTTCTAGTGGGCCACCTTTCCCCCTGATAGTGGATCAGGTACCCAGTGTGTTGCCATGTGCCTTCATCTCTCTTCTCTCCTCCCTCCCTAGCAATGATGAGCATCTGCTGATTCTACTCTTGTGCTCTTGTGACCAGTGATTAGGGTCCACTTAGGAGTGAGAAAATGCGATATTCAGTTCTTTGCTTCTGTGATAGTTCACTCAGTATAATGGTGTCCAACTGCATCCATGTTGCTGCAAGCGCCATGATTTTGTTCTTCTTTATGGCTGTGTATATTCTATTGTGTATATGTACCACATTGTCTTTATCTAGTTCACTTTCTATGGGCCTCTGGGTTGGTTCCATGACCTTATCAAACCAAACATTTTTGCACAGCAAAAGAAACCATCAAGAGAGTAAATAGAAGACCTATGGAATGGAAAATACATATATTTCTATGCTATGCATTTGACAAAGGAATTTTATGCCAGCAGGTTATATGAGAGATGAAGGAATCAGATCTGTGCAAATACTGAAGGAGGTAGAAACAACAACATGCTTTAACCCATTTGATGTGGCAGGTGTCAGCAAGGGGAGAAGCAAAGATGATTTCAGGGTTTCAGACCTGGGAGATGTGTGAGATTTGTGCTGTTCCCCAGTTCAGAGGATGCATAAGGAAGAGCAGACTGAGCAGTGATATGGCTCCCTTTACAGAAGTTCATTCATTAACCAATTCACTCCTTAGCTTGGTTGTTGCCAACTATTTATAACACTTACTGCACAGTTTTCAGACATTGAATCTAGAACGGAATATTAAAAATGTATTTCAGGGTTGAATGATTAATAATATGTTCCAAAAATCTTTATTACCTTATTGTTACTATCTTTTATTAATACTTTCTGCTGTCTTTCCATACCTAACACAATTTATTTTTCCTAGTCATGCTATAGTTATTCACTTATGAGCAGTATCAGTTATAAAGAAAGTGAAATGAAAATGTAAGCGCGATGAAAAAATATTTTATATCTTTAGCTACCTTCCTAAATTACAGACTAAAAACACTCTCAAAAACATGCTTTCTTGGAAACAGCTCTACTACTGGATAACTCACCTTTTTAAAACATAAGTAAAAACAATCAGAAAAAGTTAAGCATACAAATTTATAGTTCTTTTTTTTTTTTTTTTTTTTTTTTGAGGTGGAGTCTCACTCTGTTACCCAGACTGGAGTGCAGTGGCCGCTCCCGGTCACTGCAGCCTCGACCTGCTGGGCTCCGGCGATCCTTCCGCCTCAGCCTTCCAAGTAGCCAGAATTACAGACACGCACTGCCACGCCCGGCTAATTTTTTGATTTATTGTAGAGATGAGGTCTCGGCTGTCCAGGCGGGTCTCGAACCCACGGGCTCAGGTAATCCACTCACCTCAGCCTCCCAAAGGCGCGGGATTACAGGCTGAGCCACCGAGCCCGGCTCAAATTTATAGTTCTTAAATCACTTTCTTGGTCTTAAATATCCATCTTTTCAATGGAAAAATATATAGAAAATCACCATCTCTTAAGCATGAATTATATAACTATTTAAATTAATAAGTATAAACTATAAAAATAATGAAAGTCTTGGGTTTGACTTGTTCTGCATTCTATAAAGCAGTAATTTATTGTAAGAATCTTTTCTCCCATGAGGGTGTGATTTTTCTTTAAGAAATGATTTTTAATAAATTATTGGTAACCTATTTTTCAGAGTTCTTCCCATTCTATCTCAAAGGTATAATTTCTTAAATCTTGAAAGTGTAGCACATAACAATTCACATAAACATAGACTCTCAGGGACAAAGTGCAAAAACATATTAGGAAGAGCTACAAGGACATACCGGACAGACGGTGCTTTTGAATGGAGAAATAGAAGCTCCCTTCACAAAGAGCTGGGGGGATCTATTTGTGATTTCGATACACATTTTGAAAGCCCCCAATTGTGGTTTCAGTATCAAAATAATGAAGAGTCAATGGCATTTCTCCTCACAGTAAAGAATTAATTAAACAACCCCTATAATGATCTGGCTTTTAATAGTGCTATTTCTGACATGAGACCCTTTTACCTTGGTTCTGAATGACATGAATCCTTGCGAATGCTTTTGTTGTAAATACTCATCCTGCTTCCTCATGTGTGATATGAGTTTCTATGATCACAGGATCACAATTATCCTATTACTCCTTTCAGAGAATTTGTATAGCCCTTTTGATAACAGAAGCTCAAAGCCTTGTGCAAATACACCGTTTACCCCAGCCAATATGAATCACTGCCCTTATTTTAGAAGAATAGCAAACCACCTTTCAGACAAATCGTTAGGCAAAGAGAAGTCTTAAATCATACCTAAGAGCAAGCTACAAGGACGGCAAGAGGTCTAAATTCTTTTAAGAGAAATCAAGTAATTTTTCCATGATTAAATATGCCTTGTTTGATGCAATAGATGGGTTACCTTAAACATTCTTATTAATGAATTGTTTTCAAGTCAAATCAAACTTTAATACATTCTAAAAACTGAGTCCATAGCAGTAAATCTTGTTGATTATGGCAAATGAGTTTTCAAAGGGGTGAATAAAAATACATACTATATAGTTCAGAGAAAAATTACTTTGATTATGTCAGGGAGGATCTGAATTTGCAATTGATCTGAAACACTGTACAAGAGTCACAAAATCTATAGGGTCAGGCAGGACATATAAACAGCTAGGGTGGTGCTAGGTATAGGGCAATTTAGCAGCTGGAAGAGTCATGGTGGCTCACACTCACAGGTGTTTTCCATCTAAAGGGATAACCAACTGCTGCTCAGGTCTCAGTCTGTTCATGGCATTTGGGAATACAAACCCATTTCACCACATCTTCTGGGTATTTAAGACCATAAAAACCCACAAGTTTACGTAAAATTTCTTGATAGCTTAATCAAAACCTTCTAAAATCACTGGACAGACCAAACAGAGAAGACATGCTGACTGGATTATAACTGTAGGCTACCAAATTGAGATCTCCATACAGTAACATAGTCTGAAAAAAATGCAGCCACTCAGAAGTTAACCCTTAACAGATCATGAAACTGAAAGAAAATCCGAAGAGGCCATTAACCCAGATCTTGTGTCAAAACTATGGAGGATGTTTATTTGGTCAAAGAACATTTACTGTAATCATCCACTCATGCCAGGTATTGTGTTAGGTGGCAGGGATATAGTGTTGAAAAGAATGCAATCCTTTTGAATAGGTTGAGGAATAAGGGTCATTCTGTACCACAGTTTTATGTTTCCAAGGGGAATGTTGGAAGCTCCACTAGCATAATTATTCTTGGCCTCTGGTCCCATCCCTTTACTCTCCTCTTTCAGGGAGGGTATAGTTACTTTCCTGACTGGAGAGTTTTTGAGAAGGTCCTGGGAGTGTGTCTGTTGGTGCTATGGTTTGAATGTCTATGTTCCACCTCCCCACCCTGCAAATTCACATTGAAACATAATTACCCATGTGATCATAGTTGAAGGTGGGGCCTTGGAAAGTGATTAACTCATGAGGGTGGAGCCCTGATGATTGGGATTAATGCCATTATAAAAGAGGCCCCAGAGAGACCTCTTGTTCTTTCCTCTTGATGAGGACTTGTTTAGATGGTATCATCTGTGAATCAGGGGGTGAGCCCTCACCAGACACAAAATCTTCTGGAGGGTTATCTTGGGCTTCCCAGCCTCCAAAACTGTTAGAAATACATTTGTGTTGTCTATAAGCCACCAGTCCATGGTATTTTGTTTTAACAGTCCAAATGGATTGACAGTTGGCTTCTCCTTCTTCTCTGTCTCAGGGATTCAACTTCCCATTGTCATCATATGCTCTTGGCCTAATAGGGGATGCACGACACTTTAGAGGATAACTTTAGTTCAAGAGAGAGTTTGCCCCATTTGTCCTAACCTAAGCCATGCACTCCAATATAGTTTTAAATATTAAAAACCAAAGGCAGAGGAGTTTGATCCCTCTATTTTTCTCTGTGGTTCCAAGCTGCGGAGAGAGAGAAGGATGTTAATTACTGAGTTTTGTCAAATCCCAACAATTTCTCCAGAATGTAAACAGTAATAGGCAGTGCTCATTGTTGTGGTAAGGGAAATATATTGTGCTATGAGAACACATAGGGAGGGACCTTAACCAGAACTCAGAGCGTCAGGAAAGTCTGGTTTCAAAAGCCATGAACAGGCTGGGCTTGGTGGCTCAGACTGTAATCCCAGCACTTTGGGAGGCTGAGGCAAGCGGACTGCCTGAGCCCACGGATTTGAGACAAGTCCAGGCAACTTGGTGAGACCTCGTCTCTATAATAAATAAAAAATTATCCAGATGTGGTAGCTCTCACCTGTAGTTCCCACTACTTAGAAGGCTGAGGCAGAAGAATCGCTGGAGCCCAGCAGGTCAATGCTGGGGTGGCCATGAACATGCCACTGCACTCCAGCCTGGGTGACAGAGTGAGACTCCAACTAAAAAAAAACCATGAACAATTATTTTGTATTTATCCAGGTAAAGGCACAAGTAACTCTAAAAACAATGCTCCTGGAATAAGCAGCAGCATGTACAGAGGAGTAAAGAGGGGAGGAGAGTGGAGGGGAGGTGATAGGGGGGAAGAGTCAGCAAGTTCTGAAGGGTCCCACAAAAAACCATACAAAGGAACCTGGCTTTCTGAGGAAAATAAGGATGCCTCTGAAGAGTTGTAGTTGAAAAGTTGCCTAATCAGATGTGTAGTTCGAGCTGTGAGAACAAAAATATCACAAGCTGGGTGGCTTGTAAAGAATAAACATGTGCATCCCCACAGGGTAGAAGGCATAAAGAAGCTTCTGGGGTCTCTTTTATGAGGAAACCAGTGAGTTTTCATGACCCACTCACCTCTTCTTCAGATTGTCGCAATAGGGATTAGATTTTCACGTATGAATTTTTCAAGGATGCACACATTCAGACCATAGCATAGTTTTAAAGTTTAGTTTAAGAAAAAGGAAAACTCGCTCTGTCCACAATATTACAAGTGGGTTCAAGCAGCAAGTCTGGAGATAGATGGACTAATTATTGGTGCAGGAATCCAGGCCATAAGTGAAGGTTCCTATTCTAGGAATAAAGAAGAGACATTTAAGAGGTATGTTAGGAGAAGTAATCATGAGGTCTCAGATGAACTATGACCACAGAATGAAAAAGGTCCTCAGACTCAAGCAATGTGCTCCTGCTGCTCCCTGGCCCCTGTTTCTAGCATTCTGCTGACCTCCAATGCTAAAGTCAGTGGCTAGTGTAACTTAAAATCTGGTCTCTTTCAGCTTGGTCAGAGCTGGCAATACACTTGGATGGACAGCTGTCCCCAGTGGCACTATAACCACTTGAGCCTCTTGCAAGTTCTCCCTAAGCATCCTAACCTGGGTGTTTCATACCAGCCTCTACTACGGATCTCATTAGCCTGTGGCATGACCAGCCCAGTGGCTCACAGTTTAACTCTTTCTTGGTCTTCCTAGGGGCAGGGAATAGGCTGGAACTGGAGGAAGTTTTAGATCCCATCTACACCATCCAAGAATCTGGAGTGGATTTCATAGCCTATCAAAATCACTCTCCACCTAACTTATCTAACATATCTTGTTTTTAATCTGAGCACACCTCTAATGACTTTGTTTTCCACCTCTGACTCTGGCAGTTTTCTTTGATAAACTGAGATTCCTTCACTTCCTCTTCCTGCCTGGGTCTCCTGTATGTAAACTCTATAGTCTAGTCCACCAAATCTGGTTTTCAAAGTAAAAGTGTCAAGCACCTAATCTTATTGGCCAGGATTTGAGGAAGATCACCAGCAGAACAAGTTTTAGGTGGAAATCAAACAATAAATCATAATATCTAACATTTATTGAATACTTACCATAAGCCTAGTGAACACTGTTCTAAGTGTTTTTAGGTTTAATATCTTTAATCAACACAGAAGCCCTAGTATATGCCCATAGAAGAAATAATCATGAGGTCTCAGATGAACTTATGACCACAGAATGAAAAAGATCCTCAGACCCAGGCAATGTCCTCATGCTACTCCCTGGCCCCTGTTGAAAATTGAGGGTTAAAGAATTATGAAACTTGCCTGGAATTATAGAGCTAGTAAGTGGAGGAGTTGGGATATAAAGGTGGGCATTCTGGATCCAGAACTCATGTTCTTTGGGGAAAAAAAAATTCCTTTTAGTGTGATATAATTCAAGCTAAGAGAAGAATTATTTCCATAATGTTAGAGTGATAGTCAGTGTTTCAAATACTGCTAACTAAATAGGGACTGTAAAGAGCTTATTTGATTGGGCAGTAAGAAAGTCACCATTGACTTTGGTGCTTTTGAGTATGGGGAAGAATGAGGTCAGTTTCAGGGGTCCAAGATAGGTGAGAATTGAGAAACTGAAGAGAAGGCTCTTCACATTCTTTACAAGGGGTGTTTACAGGTATAGATAGGATTGAGAGAAAGAGTTTTTGTTGTTGTTTTGTTTTTTGACTTGGGGAAAAATGGAGCATACGTAAATACCAACAGGAAAAGAACTAGTAGAGAGAATTGTGGCCCAGGTTAGAGAGAGTGTTGAAACGTCTCCATACCTCATTAGAAGCAGCCCCAGGATCTTAAGAGAGGCTCCTTTGGTCCCTTTTGGGGCTGAGCTAAACAAACAGTAGGACATAAAAGTGAGGATATGAAGGCAAATACAAAATGTAGTGTTGACCTCTTTTAGAACTGGTTATCTAAGACCCAGAAGCTCAAAATGAGAACTGTAGAAGTTATTGTGTGTTTTTTAAAGGGAAAAAACAATAACAAAAAACACCTAGTTAGCAGACCAGCATCTTCATGCTTTTTTTTCATTTATGAAGTACAAGCCAAGGGGGTTCAGAAATACATATAAGAGTTTCTGTTTGATAAAACACAAAGTTCAAGGCAGCCTTTGCTTTTAAAAGTTGTTTTCATGTGCTGAAAGATCTAAGGCTATTAAGCCTAGTGGCAATATGCAAGGGGAAAGAAACCACTTAAATATTGTTCTACTTCTACTAATGGAATCATTGTTCAAAGAAAGTGCAGTGGATGGTGTTCCTTGATTTTTCTCCCAAAGCAGCATTTAGCAGAGGGAAGAAAAACATTGATCTTTATCTCATAGTGGGCAAATTTTACATTGCATTTTACCAAGGCCTTTTTGAAAATGTATCTTGTGTTCTTATTGTTTAAGGTATACTGTTTGTCACTATTAATTTCTTATTTTAACTATATGGTGATTTTTAAAACACTGTCAATGTGTTACAGTGGTGTACTGTAAGCATGTTATTACTTTAACATTGATTGATATTCTGAAGATTTATGGATTTTTCTAAAAAATATATTTATTCGTGTGTCCTACTCATCTATATTTTACATATAATAGAAATGTAGCTATAAGTTTACTGAATAAATTACCTATTTTTCAAAACTTTTTGCTTTTTTAGAAAACACTAATACAATTCTTTTGTGCTTCATTTATAACTTCCAGGAAGAAATCTCAGCCAGGGAAGAAAATAATTTTCCAGTAGATTTCACAGAATTTTCCCTGCTAAATATTACACTTATTCTAAGATCATCTCCACATTTGTCATTTTGTAATAATTGTAATTTTGCCTTGTCTTTCTCAAGCTACAGGCTTAGAAAGAATTTAACATCTAGTATACATTTTAAAGCAAGGATAACATCTGCCATGGGTTGGGCTACACTATATATCAGGAGGGGTCTGCCCACTGAAGGCCATGCTTTGGGGCATGCCTTGTAGCTGCCATGCATGTATCAGTGTAAAGGGCATGAGGAATTCAAGGTCTGCAGGTGGGCAAGTGCTTCCAATGATCATATGACTTCAAGAAAGAGGAAAACAGACCCCATTCTCAATTCAAGGCATAGAATGAGATCTGAGGACTTTCCATGTCCATAAAAAAAAAAAAATCTATCTTTTCCAGCTGAATGGCTAAAGGAGCAAAAACAAAAATTCAAGTTGAAATTATCGGTCATCAGCTGTGTGGAATACCCAGGTTGATTAGGTTGCTTTCTTTCACAGGCTATTTTACTGCATTTAAAGTTGGAAAACAAACCATTTGGCTTCCAGGCAGGAAATGAATGGCACGTTCAAACTGAGTAATTTGAGGAGAGTTTAATAAGGGGATTACTGACAAAGGTATACTCAGGGTAAAGGAAAACCACGGTGTCATAGAATTAGTAAGAGCTTAGTGCTATTATCACTCATAAACCTGAAGGTATGAGGAGATGGAGAGATTACCTGAACCCAGAGACAGAAAGAGCTATTTGGAGAGAGTCGCCAGATAGGAGCTGTAGACTTCAGCAAAAATGGTGCAGCCAACTCCCAACAACCTCATGGGGAGGAAACCAGGGGAACAAACACCTGTACCTCACTGCCCCCCTTGTCTGCTGTCTACTCCTGGCACCCTAATTTGTCCAGACCAATTTGTAAGTCATTGGATAAAGGAGCTTATTAATGCAGGTCAGAGCTGCAGGACACAAAGGCAGGGTAGAGCTATTTAGCCCAGAGAGAAAGTTGAAAACTACATCTCTCTAAATCCCTGGTTCTATCAATTTGATGCACTTAAATTATAGAAGATGGGGTACATATGGGAGTTAGCGTCAACAGATGTGACTCTGAGCAGTAGCTGGACATTCAGTTCCATAATCTGTCACCAGCCTTATGAGTGAGGGGAGCTTAGGCAGCAGTAGCAGGCAACCCTGACTTCTGGATCACAGCTGTGGTGTTTCTACTCTTCATCTCAGGCCAAAAGTCATGATTCCCACTTCTCCAGTGATTTTTTTTGCTACTTAAAATACCATGGTAGTTTCTGTTTCTTGAATTGAACTTTGACATCAAATGAGGGCATTATGTGGAAACATTGTGATTTTCTCTTAAACTCAAGGAGTTTGCATATATATTTCACTTTCCCACTGTATTTTCAGTCTTTTCAGTTGGGTGAGATACACGAATGCCCTAGAGGGCCTATTATTATGTCCAAGACTTGAAGAGAAGGCCCATATACCAAATTAGCATCTGGACATATTTCTAATTGCTTACTAGACTAGTTTATGATAATTGGGTCTTAATTGTGGCTTATTCTAAATGCGATATGTTAGAGATTTTCATTGTGTGAGGGAAAATGTATGTGTTTGAGAGAGATATATATTGGCGTGGATTTACAACGCACGACTTATTCACCCATCCTCTATGTCCCTTGAGAGGGACCAGAATGTATACAGGTTCTTTTCAAGGGTCTTAAATACACATTGGTTTGTGGCAAACAGTATTTCTAGAAAACTTTTTATTTAGCTATTCTTTTTATGTCAGGGGACGCTGATAAAAGATAATGCAGTTGAGATGAGCTCTTTGATTACCATGGAGATTGGAAAGTCACAGAATGGCAGAGACAAAATAGTGTTACTCATTCTGCAGAGGCTAAGTTAATTTGATATCATATTAGATAGCAAAGCCAAGGCCGCTATCAAAATTGAATAGCCTGAGAAATCATTATCATCAGTGAATTGACCAAATCAGTAGAGTTATGCTGTATAAAAGAAAACCCCAAACACCCCTAATCTGATGAAGGAAAACTACTTTGATATCGGAGTCAATTCATAATCCCAGTACCCCCTGACTAAAGAGGAGGTTAGGTATCTTTGAGGAAATGACCCTGGAATTCTATCATAAGAGAAATATATATATAAATTTTCATCTTACTGGAATAGATCTGCAGCCATTTATCAGGGTAAATGTGTGCTAGGAAATAGGGCAATATAGATAGATACCCTGTATGGAGTATTATACACTGGTTGTGAGACAACTTGAGTCCCCGACTGTCACAGCAGTTTACCCAGTCACATTGGTGCCTGCTCAATAGGATCATATATAGATTCTCTATCCCTACCTGACTGTTCTCAAAGGTAGCAATTTGTTCTCATGGGAATTAGCATAACTTGGGATCTGGACTGACATTCCCTACTCATCATTTTCGGTTAGTAACACCATCTGTGCATTTCCAGAATGCTTATATATCACCACCCAAATGAATTTTTTAAATATTTAATATTTATTTTTATTTATTTATTTTTAATTTCGAAGATGCGGGGTTCAATTCAGGGTTAGGTATACAAATGTTCATTATGCAGGTATGCTTGTTGATGAAGTGTGACCCCCCCTCCCCTGGCATTTTCCCACTACTGCCAATTCCTCCCCTCCCCCCACCCCACAGTTTCCAGCTGCTGCCAATCCTTTTCTTTTTTTTTGAGTTGGAGTCTCACTCCACCACCCAGGCTGGAGTGCAGTGGCATACTCATGGCCACCTCAGCTATCAACCTGCTGTGCTCAGGCAATCCTTCACCCTCAGTCTTCTAAGTAGCCAGAATTACAGTCATGCACTACCATGGCTGGCTAATTTTTTGATTTATTGTAGAGATGCCCAGTCAATCCCTTTCTTATAGTATTATGATAATTGTTCAAGGTCTACTTATAAGCGAGAACATGTAGTACTCAGTTCTTTGTTTCTGTGATAGATCACTCAGTATTACAGACTCTAAGTCCATCCAAGTTGCTGCATAGTTCACAATTTTGTCCTTCTTTATGGCTGTGTAATATTCCATCATGTATATGTACCACATTTTTTTATCCAGTCCTCTTTCTATGGGTAGCATGGTTGGCTCCATGTTTTTGCTGTTGTAAATAATGCTGCAACAGACATGTGTGTGCAGGTATCTTTTCATAGAGTGATTTGAATTCCTCTGGGTATAAAGCCTCCACCATCAACCACTGGGGAGAGGAGAACCTATTCAGTAAACGGTGCTGGGAAAACTGACTGATAACATGCAGAAGATTAAAACAAGACCCCTACCTACCACTATACACAAAAATCAACTCTAAATGGATCAAAGACCTAAATGTAAAACCTCAAACTATATGAACCTTAGAAAATGCAGGAGACACCCCTATGTAAATTGGAATTGGCAACCAATTCCTGATCAAAACCCTAAGTGCCTGTGCCATAAGAGATAAGATAGACAAGTGGGACCTCATCAAGCTAACAAGCTTCTGCAAAGTCAAAGAAACCATCAAGAGAGTGGAAAGACAGTCCATAGTCTGGGAAAAAATGTTTGCCAACTGTATATCTGACAAAGTCCTAACATCTAAGATCTACAAGGAACTCAAATGTGCTGAAAAGAAAAAAAAAAGCCCCATTACAAAGTGGGTAAAATATATAAATAGGCACTTCTCAAAAGAAGACATACGAGCAGCCAACAGATACATGAAAAATGCTGTCTCACTAGTCATCACAGAAATGCAAATTAAAACCACACTGAGATACCATCTAATTCTAGCCAGGATGGCCATCATTAATAACTCAGAAAACAACAGGTGCTGGAGAGGATGTGGGAAAAAGGGAATACTTCTACACTGTTGATGGGAGTGTACTAGTACGACCTCTGTGAAAAACAGTTTGGCGATTCCTAAAAGATCTAAAAAAGATTCCATATGACCCCTTAATCCCCCTTCTGGGAATATACCCAATGAATTGCTTTCATTTTATAGTGAAAGAAGCAAAGCAATAACTTGAGATTTACTTATGAGATTTACTTATCTTATTATGTACCATGTCACTCAAAAGCAGCTACCTTAAGAAAATAAAGTAATGACTTATTGAAACTTCAGTTGTTTTGCCTGCTGAAAGATAACATCTTGTGAAGTTGTGTGTGTCCTATAGGTGGGGATACTCTGTGAGGTGGCCTCAGGCAAAAGCACCTTCTTTAGTTGATGCATGCTGCAAGAAAATGTGTGTCTCTGTTTCTCTCCTAGGCAGAATATATCTATCCAAAAACCAGGTGTAGAAGTAAGAAAAACAACTGACATGATTAGACCTAATAATCAACCCAATAAAATTTGTGCTTACCTATCTCCATGTTTATAGCCGTTGATAGTATAAGGAGATAAATATTTCCCCTAAGGGATCCCCAAAAATAATTCTATTGAACTAGAAGATGAGACTTATTTTTTTTAAATTTATTTTATTTTAAAGATGTGGGGTACAATTCCGTTAGAAGACAAAACTTCTAACTAGCTTTATTATAATTCCTCTTGCTACTTGGCAAACAGGCAAAAAAAAAAAAAAAAAGAGGGGGGAGAGGCTTGTCATGTAGATAGGAGTGATTGAGGCTGATTATCAAGAAATAGAGTTGCTTTTCCCTGATGGCAGGAGAGAGCTGAGTGGAACCTAGTAATGGCAATTCATATGCCATGTGGACATAACCATCAAGGGCTCAGATGCTTTATGTGTGCTGATTGGTTACTTCAGCAGGTAAGGACCCCCAAGTAGCTGAATTTTAGTCTGAAAAAAAAGAATCTGAGTGGTAATGGTTAAAGAATAGTTGTGAGGCTATGTTCTTATTAAGGTTATAGCTTGTACCTATATGCTTCTTTGCTGTGTATTTATATATTTTTTTACTTATATAATTTAATGAATTTCTCCTTTCATTTTTCTTTATTTCTTCTCTTTGCTTTTGGAGTTTGTCGTAGGTTGTTTCCATTTTATTTTATAATTTGCAGAACATTATGACAAGATAAGACAGAACCCAAATAAGTGAACATCACCCCAAGATCCTAAACTTGAAAGTGGATTCAAGAAAGCATGTTTCATTGGGTTGTTCCACTCAGGAGGGAGAAGCATATGGCATGAGAGCACTCTTTATGGAAGTAAAAATATGAGCAGAAGGACAAATGTGTGTTTTATATGGTCATGGCTGACTATTTGTGAGCTGGTTTTTTGTTTGTTTGTTTGTTTGTTTTTTGCCTGACACACTGAAACAATACTTTTATTTGGAGATATCTTTCATGAAATGAGTCTTTGTGGAAGGTGAAAGACAAAGGGGTAGATTTCCTTCTCTCTGTTCTCTGAAAGCCAAAGAGTAGGCTCAAGACCACGACTTGACCAATCAGACATTCCTGCATTAGGACTTTGAATTTTCAGTGAATTGACTGACCATGGCATCAGCGCTGTGGCCTTTGGCAGTGGCAGCTGCTAACAGCTGCTGTGCTGTATGCACAGCACATGTACAGATCGAATGGTTCTGTTGCCCAGCTGCTGGAACACCCCAGGTCGTTGCCCAAGTCACACCCACTTTGTCAGTTTCATGAATTGCGTGAACCTCCCTATAAGCTTCTATTAAATTTCTTTTTTATTGAGGGTGGAAAGAGTTGATTTCCCCTGATGCTGCCAAGAAGTCAGCTTTACCTTCAAAATACAAACTCCTTGAAGCTAAATCTCTATATGACACATAAACTACCACCTCCTTTTTACATACTAGGAAACTAAGTTACAGAGATATTAAGTAGATTGCCCACGATGCTAGTAGTGGGGAACACAAAGTTGAATTCCAATAGCTGCCTCCTAAATCCATGGATTTCACTTAGTTCCCATTCTACCTCCCCGTGTGGTTTAGTTCATCCCTGTCTGATGCAGTTTCCATAAAAAGAGGAAAAAGTGTTCTCTTTCTTCCAGTTCACAGAAAACTGGCTTTTCTCAGAACTTGTAGCACTCACTCCCTAGACTATACAGTGAGCAAATTACCACATTCTGCCTTTGATTTGCTGTTTTAGTGGTGATTGGTAATTTTTTAAATTTTAAAGATGTGGGTACAATTCAGGGTTAGGTGCATAAGTGGTCATTGTACAGGTGAATTTTGGGTCTCCCTAAGAGATAACCTTATTTTCAGCCCCAATGCCAAGCACATAACAAAAGCTTAGTAAATATTTGTTGACTCATTGACTTGTCTTACCTTCTCTTCCTCAAAGTAATTTTAATTTATCTTTGTCACAAATTAGTTTAGACCACAGTCCTAATAATAGAAAATATTTCTAGTTGCTGTTTTATCATCTAGTCCCTCAAGAAACGGCCTCCCTTCCATTTTATTTTATAATTTGCTGAACATTATGACAAGATGAGACAGAGACCAAATAAGTGAACATCACCCCAAGATCCTGAACTTGGAGGTGGATTCAGGAAAGCATGTTTCTTTGGGTTGTTTCACTCTGGAGGGAGAAGTATATGGCAATTAGTACATGGGAGCTTTTTTTTTTTTTTTTTTTTTGAGTTGAAGTCTCACTCTGTTACCCAGACTGGAGTGCAGTGGCTGCTCCCGGCCACTGCAGCGTCGACCTACTGGGCTCCAGCGATCCTTCCACCTCAGCCTTCCAAGTAGCTGGAACTGCAGGCGTGCGCTACCACGCCCCGCTAATTTTTTGATTTATTGTAGAGATGAGGTCTCACCAAGTTTCCCAGACGGGTCTCGAACCCACGGGCTCAGGCAATCCACTCACCTCAGCCTCCCAAAGCACGGTATTACAGGCTGAGCCACCGAGCCCAGCTGGGAGCATTCTTTATGGAAATAAAAATGTGAACAGAAGGACAGATGTGTGTTTTATACGGTCATGGTATACAAGTGGGTCTACAGGCTCCTCCCCAGGCGCACTTATTTCCCTTGCTCTTCCCCTCATGGCCCCCATGGACACTTATCTCACACTGTCTGCTCCCTACTCGTGTGTAGCTTATGTCTTTGGTTCCATTTAATAAGGAAAGGGATGCTGTCAGATGAGAACTTCTGCAGATCCCACACCTGGGCCCCCTTGCTTGTATTTCTGCCCACACAGTTGCCTTTCCAGATCTTCCTGTGAATGAGCTGCCTGTGCTCCTTCCCAAGACAAACCCTCCACTTCTCCAAAGCCTGTCCTCTCTCACCTACTACATCATTCCAGCAACTCCACCCCTTAAATAAGTGTTCCCACTTAATAAGAATATCCTCATTAGTATACAGGTATGTTCAATATGACCCATGTTTTAAAACATCTGCCTTCACCCCACCCTTCCTTCCAGGGATATCTCCATTTCTCTGTGACTTTTTGCAGCAGATTTTACAGAGCAGTCTGCACCCTGTTTCCATCTCCTCCCTTCTCATTTTCTCTACTACTCCCCAAGCAGCTCTTGTGAAAGTCATTGATAAACGCCATTGACTAGATCAAAAGGTCAGTCAGTTCTCAGTCTTCCAATCAGAATCATGTGGCACAGTTGATCAGCTCTGCCTATTTAAACATTTCACTTGGTTTCCAGGATGCATTGCCTGTTGATTCTCTATCTCCTTCAAAGGTGGCTCCTTTTCAGTGTTCTCTTCTAATTCTTTCTCATATCCCAGAATTTTAAGTTTTAGAGGGCCCGCAGTTCAGTTTTATCTCTTCTCTATCTGCTCTCACTTCCTAAGTGAAATCAACCAGTCTGATATATTACCTACTTACCTGTTTATTTGTAAACCCCATGAGGGTAATAACTTGATCTGTCTTTACTTCCATGCCTTCCAACCTCTTGTCAGCTGAAGATCCAGTTCCTGGAACTTACCTAGAAGAAGGTAAGAATTATTTAATACATCTTGACTGAAAGAATATTTAAATACTCTTTTCTGCAGGCATGGCAGCTATTTACTTCCTCTCAGACCATTTTGCTTCATAGACATTAATCTTACTACTACAATAGGCATGTCTCAAAGGAAAGCTTATTGTATGTCACTCAACTAACTCCTCCATCTAGCAGAATCAGTAGATAGGTTAAAGAATGGATACACAAAGGTTTATGTCTTAACCAGTTAATTGAGTGGACCTTGACTTGTGATGTCTCTATCTTTCTAAAGCAGGTATGAGACATATGAATGAAGACACCACCTTCAAGATGACTCCAAGCCCATTCACCATCAGGGGACCATGAAAACCCCTGAGCAAGAACCACCTTGTTGATCCCAGTTAATCCCCAGATTTCAGAACAATACTACTGGTAGTTATTGTTTTGAGCTGCTAAATTTGGGTGGTTAATATTTCTAATATTTAAATAGTTTCATTATGTTGATAAGAAAAGACATGAACCAATAGAAAAATGAGCAAAAAATAGGAGTAGAAAATGATTTATTAATATATGAAAGGATGCTCAATTTCATTAGTAAGAGAAATGCAAATGACAGTCATAAGATGCCATTTTTTACCTAGTGTTGGCAAAGATGTGGAAGGTGTGTGTGTGGTTGAATGATTCCCATGTATTTCTGATGCTAATATAAAAACCGGTACAATTTCTATGGAGAATAATTTGGCAGCACCTATCAGAATTAAAATTACTCATAACATTTACCAGTTGTTCTACTCTTCAGAATGTGTACTTCAGATATTCTCATGCACCACACAAAGACATATAGGATTAGTCACACAGCCTGCAGCAATTTTTGGAAGGCCAACATGGGACACAGCCTCAGTGTTCCTTTATAGGTAAATATGGTGGAATACCACACAGTCTTTAAAAGGATGTTTTTGTTATGGAATTGACATGGAATTGTCTCTTAGATATACTAATTTTTAGAAGGAAATTGCAAAGCAGGTCATAGAATATGCTATCATTTTTGTGGGGGAAAAAGTTCCAGATATTTGAAGATGCACTTAGAACATCTCTGAAAAGGTATGCAGAAAAATTCAAGATGGTAGACCTCAGGGAGAAAAACTGTCAATTAAGGATGAAGTAGAAGAGACCCGTTCAGCAATCGATGCTCTTTCCTAACTTTTGAATTTTGAGCCTTATGAGTAAATTACTTATTCAAAAAATAATTTTAGTTCAGTTCCAACATACAAAGAGTCTGGAGATTATGACTCTCATGCTTAGAACAAGAAAAAAAATGGAAGAAACAAAAAAGTACTTTCCAGGAGTCATCAGAAAATTGAGATCACAGAGAAAATTGCTATCCTCCAATCTGCAGAGACAGGTTGAATACAGAAAATCACAGCCATGGTCAGCTTATCTGGAGCATACATTGATGGGGCCAAACCTGGTAGGAACACTTAAATGGCATACGTGATGAATTGCTGCAGGCTGAATGTGAACCAGTGTGAGAGTGAAAAAGTCCTGGGAACTGTAGTGTTGGGGGGGGTCTCACACTTAAATGGGTGTTATTTCAGGAACCCCACCTGGTTCTCATGGAAAAGAGCCAAGAAAAGTCCCACCATTGTGCTACTTTCCACATATTTTGATGTCATATTTAGTTCATTTAGTTTAAAATATTTTAAAATTTCTTTCACCTATGGTTATTAATGTGTTGTTTAATTCTCAGATATTTTGGAATTTCCAGCTATTTTTCTTTTATTGCTTTCTAGTAAAATTCCATTGTGATCTGATAAAATATGTGCATAATTTTAAATTTATAAGATGTATTTTGCAAGCTATCTTGGTGGATATTCCATAGGAACTTGAGAAGAATGTATACTCTGCTGTTGCTGGATGAAGTAGTCTATAAATGTCAATTAGATCAACTTGGTTTATCACAATGTTCAGATCAACTCTATTTTTACTGATTTCTACCTGCTTGATTACTGAATGAGGAGTATTGAAGTCGCCAACTATAATAGTGAATTTATATATATCTCCTTACAGTTCTATTATTTTTTTGCTTTACATATTTTATTGGTTAAATGAATACATGTTAAGGATTGTTATGCCTTCTTGGAGAATTGACCTTGATAATTTATCCCTAATTGTTTTTCTTGTTCTAAAATTAATATTGTTTTCGTCTGCCTGTATGTGTCTGTCTTCAAGTGGCATTTTTTAATTTTTCTGAAAAGGAACCATGAATGTATAGTGCCAAGAAAAGAAGCCAGTCTTAAGAGGATGCATGCTGTATTATTTCAATTACATGACATCCTGAAAAAGGCAAAATTATAGATCCAGTGAGAAGATCAATAGTTGCTAGGGTCAGAGAAGAGAAGCGTTAAATAGGTGCGGAACAGGAAATTTTTAGGATAGTGAAACTATTTGGTATGATACTATAATTATGGATATATGACATTACACATTTCTCAAAACCCATAAATTTTACTACCAAAAAGTGAACTTTAAGGTATGCAAATTTTCAAAAATCATTTAAGCTGTCAGGGGATCCTGAGAAGGAATACAGACTGGGACAAGATAAATTATATATGAGGGGGACCCCAAAAAACCCAGAATTTATTTATTAAAAATTGTGTATTAGGCCGAGTGTGGTGACTCAAGCCTGTAATCCCAGAACTTTGGGAGGTGAAGTGAGAGAATTGCCCGAGCTCAGGGGTTCTAGACTAGCCTGGGTAACTTAGTGAGACCTCGTCTTTACAATAAATCAAAAAATTAGCCAAGTGTGGTGGTGCAGGCCTATAGTTCCAGCTACTTGGAAGGCTGAAGTGGAAGGAGTGCCTAAACCCAGCAGGTCAAGGCTGCGGTGGCCATGAGTGTGCCACTGCACTCCAGTCTGGGTGACAGAGACTCTGACTCAAAACAATTTTTTTTGTATTATTCTTATATGTTTAACTTCAGTCACCTTCAAAGTACTCTCCGTTTGATGCAATACACCTATCAAGATTCTTTTTCCACTGCTCAAAACAGTTTTTGAACTCATCAAGGTTGATGTCTTTCAGTGCTTCTCCCAACTTTGACAACCAAAATTTTTATCTGGAAGTTTTGAGAAGACTGCATGATGATTTGCAGAAGAAATGTCCTGAGTTTTGGCAAACCTATGATTGGCCCTTTCACCATTAGAGTGGCACCAACCCACATCAGGCTGAGTGTTCAGCAGTTTTTGACCAAAAAAATGTCATGACCCCCATCCCCTACCCTCTCTATTCACCAGATCTAACCCCAAGTGACTTTTTTTTTGTTTCCCAGGATGAAAAAAGTTCTCAAAAGGAAATATTTTGCTATGTGGAAGAGGTGAAACAAAAAATGGCAGAAGCACTAAAAGGCATCAAAATTGATGAGTTCAAAAACTATTTTGAGCAGTAGAAAAAGTATCTCAACAGGTATATTGCATCAAATGGAGAGTACTATGAAGGTGACTGAAGCTTAAACACAATTTAAAAATAAATTTCAGAGATTTTTGGGGTTCCCCCTCATATCTATAAATATTTCTAGATGTAACCATCTGTGTCTATATTTAGGTATTCATAAACCCAAGCTAATAGAAATAAATGATTGATAGATTAATATATAAGAAAAAGAGACAGATCTCCCATGCAAAAGAATTCTAAATAATTTATATAGATACTCCACCCTTAAAGAAAGGATGTATAACTCTCTACTCCTTAAGTGTGGGCTTAACATAGTGACTTTCTTCCAAAAATACTGTATGAAAATGGCGGAAGGAGAGTAACTTTACAGTGGAGAAATATAACAACACTGGACCTTAGCAAGTAATCAATACTAATATCATCAGTGATTATTAATGTTAATAGAATATATCCTTGATATAATGCAATAATAATGGCACTTCACCTCTGTGTTCTTCCTCTCATAATCCCCTAACTCTAGTTTAACCAAGAGAAAAACATTAATAAAATTTCATTATAGGTGTGCCCTATATAACACTTGACTAGTACTCCTCAAAACTGTAAAGATCATCAAAAACAAGAAAGTATGAGAAACGAACACAGCCAAGACTAGGTTAAGGAAACATGACTACTAAACATAATGTGAAATCTGAATAGAGTATGGAGTTTAGTTAGTGATAATGCAGCAAGATTGGTTCATTAATTACAGCATACTAATGTAAGATGTTAATGATTGGGGAAACATGGGAACTCTGTATTATTTTCTAAATTTTTTAGTCAATTTAAAACTTTTTTCTCTTTTGTTTTAAAGATATAGGGTACAACTCAGAGTTAGGTACATAAGTGGTCATTATATAGGTCAAGTTTCGGCCTCCCATGGGTCCTCACTTCGCTTGGTTTAAAATCAAGTACCCTTATTGATGTTATGTGTCCCCTCCACCCCCACCTGGCAGTGTCCCACTACTGCCAATCCCTTTCCTACAGTATTATGATAAATGTTCAGGGTACACTTATGAGTGAGTATATGTAGTACTCAGATCTTTGTTTCTGTGTTAAATCACTGAGTATTATAGACTCTAATTCCATCCAAGTTGTTTTTTGTTTTTCTTTATGACTGCATAATATTCTATCATGTAAATGTACCACATTTTCTTCATCCAGTTCACTTTCTACGGGCAGCATGGTTGGTTTCATGTTTTTGCTATTGGGAGCAATGCTGCAATAAACAAGTACGGGCAGGTATCTTTTTTATAGAGTGATTTGGGTCCTCCAGGTATATTCCCAGAAGGGGGATTGCTGGGTTGTATGGAAGGTCAATTTTTCGATCTTTTAAAAAATTATATTAAAAATAGCCAAACAAAAAATTCTAGATGAGAAAAACACTTACAACATATGATTTGAAATGTATGCCATCAAACTTTGACTACTCCTTTTGTTGTCACACTCGATTGCTCTCCCTTATTTAATTTGTCTGCAATATCTGACTCAATAACTTCCATTACCGGTGACTTCCACATCCATGTGAATAATACCTGCAATATGCTGATTTCTCTCCTTTCTGACCTGTAAAGATATTTTTCTCTTCACTCCGTGCCACCATCCACTCTAGAGTCACACCATTGGCTTTATTGTCATCAATGGTAGCACAGTCTCCAAAAAGTCAATTTCAAAGATCACATTCTATGTACCTCCCAGCCTGTTCCGTCTCACTTACTTTCATTCTTACTCAAACAATCCTTTGCTTTCTTCCAGATCTCCAATCCATTAAATCTACCACTCTCTTAGTAGGCATGATCACTTTATGTCCATTTTTTCAATAGGCATTACTACTTTATGTCCCTCATTACCACTTTATGAACCAGTTTTGGTTCTGTCTCTCCCATGACAAAACCCTTAATTCCTTCACATATTCGCCTTCCATCAGTTAAATGTGCCAAAGGGCTAAACACAAGTAATCCTATCTGCCCGTTTCTTGCCTGCATCAGTGGCAGAGCATTACTGGAAAAAATATAGAATTATTTCCACTTGTTTTAAATCTGTGACCTCTATCACAAATGAGCCCTCGACACTACCAATTAAGTCTACTGTACTTGACTAGAAGTTTAAAATGTTCTACTCTCCCTCCCAAATATTCTATATTCCCTATGCCCTGTCTACATCTGATTACTTTATGCTGCATACTTTGTCATTAAAATCTAGTCACACTAGCCTTCTTTCTGCTCCCTGAACACACCAAACTTATTTCAACCTTAAGGTTTCATATGAGTCATTATCTCTGCCTAGAATGCTATTACCCTTATCTTCATGTGGCTGATTCCTGAATGTTCCAGTCTCAGCTTTGATGGTATCTCCTTAGAGAGGCCTTTTTTTTTAAAGTGTTTCCAGTTTTTATTTCTTTTTTTAAATCAGTATTTTTATTATAATATTGTGGGGTACAGTTAAGGGTTAGGTATACAAATATGCTTCATTCAGGCCCCCTTGTTAATAACAGGTGTCTCCCTGTCCTCAGACAGATGTTTACTATCATTAGTCCCATCTCCCTCCCCCCCCTCATAGTTTCCCACCACTGTCAGTCATTTTGTTATGGTAGTGCGTTGGATGATCAAGGCCCACTATATGAGTTAGAACATGTGATACTCAGATCTTTGTTTCTGTGAGAAGTCACTCAGTATTATAGACTCTA
>NW_007087000.1:56905-58787 GCF_000164805.1 Carlito syrichta
TAGAAGTGTTCCCTTTTCACACACCCTCTCCACACTGTTATTTTTTGAGTTATTGATAATTGCCATCTGACTGGAGTTAGGTGGTATCTCAGTGTGCTTTTGATTTGCATCTCCCTGATGATTAGTGAGGTTGAGCATTTCTTCATGTGTCCGTTGGCTACTCGGATGTCTTCCTTTGTGAAGTGTCTGTTCATATCTTTTGCCCATTTTATAATGGGGTTGTTTGTTTTTTTCTTTTTAGCACATTTGAGTTTCTTGTAGATCCAAGATGTTAAGCCTTGGTCAGACCTGGAGTTGGCAAATACTTTTTCCCAGCCCATAGACTGTCTCCCTGCTCTCTTGATGGTTTCTTTGACTTTGCAGAAGCTTGTCAGTTTAATGAGGTCCCACTTGTCTATCTTATCCCTTATGGCCTGTGGGTTTCAGGTTTTGTTCAGGAATTGGATGCCAGTTCCAATTTCCATGAGGGTATGTCCTTCATTTTCTAAGGTTCTTATGGTTTGAGGTTTTACATTAGGTCTCTGATCAATTTGGAGTTAATTTTTGTGTATGGGGATAGATAGGGGTCCTGTTTCAATCTTCTGCATGTGGTCAGCCAGTTTTCCCAGTACCATTTACTGAATAGGTTCTCCTCTCCCCAGTGGTAGGTGGTGGAGGATTTGTGGAAGATGAGTTGATTGAGAAATTGAGGGTTTGCTTCTGGAATCTCAATTCTATTCCATTGATCTATATGCCTGTTCCTATACCAATACCAAGCTGTTTTGATGATTGTAGCTTTATAGGAAAGTTTGAAGTCTGGTAATGTGATACCACCTGCTTTGTTTTTTTTGCTGAGGATTGTTCTGGCTATTCTTGGACGTTTGTGTTTCCATATGAATTCCTGTGTTGTTTTTTCTAGGTCTGAGAAGAATGTTCCTGGTAATTTGATAGGTATTGCATTGAATCTGTAGATTGCTTTAGGTAAGATGGACATCTTCACAATGTTGATTCTTCCAACCCATGAGCATGGGATATTTTTCCACTTGTTTGTGTCATCTTTGATTTCTTTGAGCAGAGTTTTGTAGTTTTCTTTGTAAAGGTCTTTCACATCTCTGGTTAGGAAGATGCCAAGGTATTTCTTTTTTTTGTGTGGCTATTGTGAATGGAATTGTGATTTTATTTGGGTTTCTGTTTGTTTATTATTGGTGTAAAGAAACGCAATTGTCTTTTGCACATTTATTTTATATCCTGAGACTTTGCCGAAGGCCTTTATCAGTGTAAGAAAGTTTTTGACAGATTCTCTTGGGTTTTCAAGGTACACGATCATGTCATCTGCAAAGAGAGATAATTTGACTTCCTCTTTTCCTATTTGGATACCCCTAATTGCCTTCTCTTCTCTGATTGCTCGAGCCAGGACTTCCAATACTATATTGAACAGGAAGGGTGAGAGTGGGCATCCTTGTCTTGTTCCAGTGTTCAGGGGAAATGGTTCCAATTTTTGTCCATTTAGGAGTATGCTGGCTGTGGGTTTCTCATAGATGGCTTTTACTACTTTGAGGTATGTTCCCCATATGCCTAGATGTTCGAGGGTTTTTATCAAGAAGGGGTGCTGGATTTTATCAAAAGCTTTTTCTGCATCTAATGATATAATCATGTGGTTTTTGTTTTGACATCTGTTGATATATTTAATTACATTTATGGTTTTACAAACGTTGAACCAGGCTTGCATCCCAGGGATGAAGCCTACTTGGTCATGACGGATGATTGTGAAATGTGTTGTTGAATCTGGTTTGCTGGGATCTTGTTGAGAATTTTAGCATCTATGTTCATCAAAGATATTGGCCTGTAGTTCTCTTTCTTTGTTGGATCTTTACCTGGCTTGGGTATCAATGTGATGTTATCT
>NW_007087001.1:0-28924 GCF_000164805.1 Carlito syrichta
CCTGCCACCTCGGGCGACACCTGCGCCTCTTCTTCCCCGGCAGCCTCTGCCGGGGTCGCCGCCTCCGCCCTTTCGGCCTCCCCCGCCCCAGGGCCTCCGGGGCTGGCCTCCGAGCCTCCGCGCCAACCGGCCCCTGCCTCTCCCGTGCAGGGGCGCAAGGGCGCTTCTGTCCCCATGGCCCCCTTCTGCCCCGGGGCCGGCTCCTCGCCCCCCAAAGCCGCCTCCTCGGAACCCTCCTCCGTCGCGGACGCCGCGTCCTCCAGGGGCCCCGTGTCCTCCAGGTCTGTGGACGTGTCCTCTTCGCTCTCCACGTCACTCTCAGCCTCCCCTCCTTCAGCCGCCCCCGTCTCCAGCCTCGCCGCCTCCCCCGGGGTCTCCCGAAGCCCCCCGGAGACCAGGGCCGCGGCCTTTTCCGAGCCCTGCGCCCCTTCGTGAGCGGCCTTCTCTGCCCCGGCCACGGTCAGCACCAAGGCCAGCTCCCTCGGCGCCTCGTCTTGGTTCCGAGCCGCGGAGTCGCCGGCGGCCGCCGGCCCTGCGGGGTCTGACGCCTCCCCAGCCAGCCTTCCAGCCCCTTCTGCCTCCGCCCCGCTCAGCCTCCCCTCTGCGATCTGCTCTGCCGCCTCTGGCTGCTCGGCTGCTTCACCTTCCCTGGGTGCTTCTTCCTTTGCCAGCTTGCACACGCCTTGGGCCAGTGGCTTGGTCGCGGAGCTGGGGTCGAGGGCGGCCCGTTCCCCCACCGCTAAATTCTTGTGTGGTGCTATAAAAAGAAGGCGAGAAAACAAGGCTGCTGTAACCCAGGTGGGCAAGGGAGAGGATATTATACACTTCAAGAATATATACTTGTAATATAGATATTTATATATAATATCAAGGAGCCATTGCACCACATATAAAAAGGGTTTTTCCACTGGCTCCATGATGCCGTCAACTATAGCAGACACCGTGATTTCACAATGGCCTTTTACTATAAAAAGAAATGCTTTCAGCCGTTGCTTTGCTAAGCTCTGGTCTGGTCATGTGACTCTTTGAGCTATGGCTACCATGTTCTCCTAAGCTCTGGCCCCCTCTCTTACCTTCCTCTCTCTCCCTTTCGCTCTCTGTTTGTAAATAGACTATATTTTTCAATCTAAAAAATAAATGCTTTCAAATCAAATGGAAACATTGATATTAAAGGAAAGGTGAACATCAGCAATGTTGAAAATAAGCAACAAAAACCATGTCCTCATGTCTTTTCTTAGAATCAGTTAAATCTCTCTCTCTCTCTCTCTCTCTCTCTCTCTCTCTCTCTTTCTCATTCCCCTTCTCTCTCACACACACATACATCTGCCACTTTCACCTAAAATGTTAAGACTTTCAGGAAAATTATGCAATAAGAAAAACAGTGAGTATTTCATCTTCTTTTTTTTTTAATAAATTTTATTTATTTATTTATTTATTTATTTATTTATTGAGTTGGAGTCTCACTCTGTCGCCCAGACTGGAGTGCAGTGGCCGCTCCCGGCCACCGCAGCCTCGACCTGCTGGGCTCCGGCGATCCTTCCGCCTCAGCCTCCCAAAGGTGGGGGATTACAGGCTGAGCCACCGAGCCTGGCTTCATCTTCTTAGAAAGTATTATTCCCTATAGCACCATAATATGTCTGCTGCCTGTTTCTGGTACTCATGTGGGAATTCAGCAAGACAGTCATAATACTATGTAAGCTGATTGTTATCATGGCCATCTTGTAAGCTATTCTATCTAGATCTGGTCATCAAAAAATTTGGTAACGAAAGGTAAGACTTTTTATAAAGACGCCCATTTGTATTACAGGTCAGGATACTTCCCACCTGCATTCAGAAACTGATTTGCCTTTGGCAAAATAGGATCACAGAGCAAGACAGACTTTGTAAAATGGGACAAATTTCAACATAAATCATCTTTTTGAAGTATTTTATAAGTTTTGATCCATGATTCCCAGGGAAATCTGGGTATACTAGCTATCACAAGTCAATAAATATAGGTTTGATATGTTTTGTAAAGACTTCAAATGGATTTCTTATTATTTAACAAAGACATGTTTTTTGAATGATCCATGAAAATAAGCAAAGAAAGGCATGTCATGTCAAGTCCCCAAAGTGTTTAAATTTCCCGGCTGCAGAATAATACTTCGGGAGATAAGGGCTTGGAAAATTATCATCTTAATAATTCTTAGCCATCGAACATTTTCCATTTATAAAAGACACTGGACTAGATGCTATCAAATAAGTTATTATACCAGGGTGTCAACCTCTAAATCTTGTAAACTTATGAAGTAGGCAAATGTGCCTCTCACCTTTTTAACTTGCTGTTGGTTAGTCATCTTACCCTGAACACCATTACCAACAATCTACCAGAAGTCTACAGCCCTAATCTTACTTTCCCCCTATTCTTGTATCTCACCCAAGACTGTCTTACCATATCCTTTTCTTTCTTTTTATTTTTTTTGAGTTAGAGTCTCACTCAGTCGCCCAGACTGGAGTGCAGTGGCCACTCCCGGCCACCGCAGCCTCGACCTGCTGGGCTCCGGCGATCCTTCCTCCTCAGCCTTTCGAGTAGCCGGAATTACAGGCATGCGCTACCACGCCCAGCTGATTTTTTGATTTATTGTAGAGATGAGGTCTTGCTGCCCAGGCGGGTCTCGAACGTGCGGGCTCAGGCAATCCACTCACCTCAGCCTCCCAAAGGCGCGGGATTACAGGCTGAGCCACCAAGCCCGGCTATCCTTTCCTTTCTTAACACCAAACTTGGTTACCCTTAGTTGTGTTCCCTTGGTCTTTTGCCAGCTACCATGATAAAACATTTTTAGGTAAGGCAGTAATAGTTGATATATTTCCCTTAAAAATGTATTCAGAAGGTATTTTATGATGCTTTCAACGGGGTGAAATAGAAACTTCAGGTTGTCAATATGGCTGAGGCTGACTTCTATATGTCATCTGTGTATCATAGCACTTACTTCCTAGGTGTACCTAAAATCTCCCAAAGAAGAATGTAGAATCAAATGTTTGCTCAGAGAACTCGCAGCTGATTCACCTGAGAGAATATGGTCCATTTAATTTCATTACAAATATCACTGGGTTTAAAACAAAATTAAATTGAAACAATGAGAAACAACGTGAGTAGAGTCTCTTTCGTGGAATATCTGTTGCCAATCAAATTCCTGCATGAAGTTATATGAAAAAGTCAGATATGAAAATAATTTAAATAAATTCCCTAACTATATCGATTAGCTAAAGAATACTCAGAAAAACAGGGGAATAAAATTGCCTAGCCACAATGTCATAATACACCATGCCTAAATTCTAGGATAGAAAATTCTAATGGCATCCAGCTGAGCTATTATATGAACACACACACACACACACACACACACACACACACACAATGGGGAGTCAGACATGACATTCCTAAAGAAAGGGAGAAAGAGTGATTGAAACCTTCCTAAGAAATATCAGTATGAAAACATGACATACTGCTTGATGGCAACCTCATGGGCTTTTGAAAAAAACGTTAAAAATAAAAGAACAAACAATACTCACAAGCAGCAACAATTTGCTTTAATAGAATCAGTGTGCACCTAAAGGTAAGACCCACCTCGGTGAAAACGCCAGCTCTGGCACTTATTAGGTGTATGGACTTGAGAAATAACACCTCTCCGAGCCTTCGTTTTCTTATCCATCAAATGAGAATCACAGTGCTGGACCCACAGAATCCTTGTGATGGTGAATAGGGTGGTTTATGTAAAATGTTTAGCACAGTGCCTGGCATAAAGGAAGCCCTAACTCATCTTCCTTCTGTATGCTCCTTCTGCTACTTACAACTAGTGAATGTTCTTGTTTGAATTAGATATGATCAACAATAACTTCTACTGTGCCTGTGCTGTAGAATGAATGTCTGGGGATGTGCACTAAAATTCCTTTGGTTGAATCCCCACTGTAAAATATTGGGGTTCTGCAAGCTCAGGGTCCCTCTTCTGTAACTCAGCCCACTGCATATTCTAGTGTTACCTGCATCTTTTCATGTTGCCAAGAGAGAACTGGAGTTCAGAGGACCAGCATAAACACAGATCCTCTGGCTACTGCTATTTGCTGTGAAGACCTTTTCCTCTGACCCAGGAGTCCTGTGTCTTCTGCCAGCATCCATAAAACTGTGGCTGGCTAGACTGTTTGCTTGAAAGTAGTGTCAAATCTAAAATGCCTCACAGGATTTGATGACTATCAATACCAAGTGAAGGTGGGGTATTATGACCACATGATGAATAAAATTAAATACTCATACCCCCCCCCACACACACACATATCAGGACATTTTCAAGAAAGTCATTCACTAAATAGGGGGCAGCCTGATTTTAAGGACATAGGAATTTGACCAAATATGTATGAGCTAGGGTCTGTTGGATCACTGTCAGTGGCCTCTTGCAGAAGGATTATTTACCATCAAGAGCCAGGTCACATGCTGATGGCAATGAATTCTTTCCTAATTGGGAAAAAAAAAAAAAAAGGATGCTCAAAGGAATCATTGTGAAATAGGCATTGGCTCTTGATGTCCCCAAATGGGTCAGTTAAGGCAAATTCGCCGACCTGGTCAAGTAACTGGGAGGCAGGTTATGAAATAATATTGATTTGAAAATCACTACCCGTATTTTATAATCTAAAGCCTCATCTTTTTTCTTTTTTTTTTGAGTTGGAGTCTCACTCTGTCGCCCAGACTGGATTGCAGTGGCCGCTCCCTGCCACTGCAGCCTCAACCTGCTGGGCTCTGGCGATCCTTCCACCTCAGCCTTCCAAGTAGCCGGAATACTGGCACGTGCTCCCACGCCCGGCTGATTTTTGATTTACTGTAGAGATGAGGTCTTGCCAAGTGGCCCAGGCGAGTCTCGAACCCGCGGGCTCAGGCAATTCACTCACCTCAGCCTCCCAAAGCGCGGGATTACAGGCTGAGCCTGTACCGGCTAGTCTCATCTTTTTTAACATAGGTACCAATCTATCTGAAAAAGGATAATAACATTCATACCTGATGTTAATTTTAAAGCTCCCCTTAGGGCCTGTCAACCACTTCCCGCCATGATATTCATGAGTTGAAAAGAAAAAGAAGATGACAGAAGGAAGAAACAAAGCTAGGAAGACCAAAGACAGACACAGGCTGTCTTCTGTAGAGGATCACTGAAGGTCTCTCCCAGGTAATAACGTGCCCTTACCTCCACCTGTGTCAATCTGCAGCTCCCTCAAGGGCTTCCCCTGCTCATCTGTGCTGCAGACACCAGACTCCGTGTCAGAGTGGCAATGGCAGCCCGATGCCAAGGTGTCAGTTATTATCTGTCCAACTGATTGGAGATCATACAAAACATCAAAGGTATAAAAACAGGTCACGGGAACATTGCTGAGTTATTTTACATCATTTAAACAAATGGGGTCAGTTTAAAAGCATTCACATTAAAAAGCGACCTTGCTTTTAAAAATCACTTAAGAATACACAATTCCTAAGCCATGATTTCAGAAAGAAAACACAAGACAGAAGAAGATCAGGCAGTAAAGAAATCCATGCAAAGAAAGACTTGCATTTAAAAACGATAACAACCAGAAGCAGTGACAGATTTGCCAAATGCACATGCAATGGAATGATTGAAAAAGCAGTTTAGTTGCCTAGAAATGTGTGTTATGGCTTTTATGACACCAATCATCACTGCTCTTTTAAATTGCTAAAACTCCTAGAGCTGGCTGTGCTATGAGCATTGCATGCATTAGTAGATTTTAGTGATTTGACCCCAATCCTCACTCCATGTAGACAGACGCAAAAAAGCTATTACACGATTCCTATAAATTTGACAGCAAAAAGCTGGTGTAGAAATTCTCGTTATCTGTAGCTGATTACTGGCATGGACTTTAGGACCACAGAGACCCAAGTTCAAGTCGCATATTCCATACTAACTGTATCACTTTGGACAAGCTCTTTGGCCTAAGCTTACGCCTCAGTTTATTCGACTGTCAAAAAGAGGTGTCTATTCAATAGGTCTTGGGAGGATTAAGTGTAGACGTATATTTTGAGCATGCTTATCTTCCGCTTATTGGCAAGAGCTCATGCACTTCGTAGATCATGGCTATGATGCTGAAAACGATGATGATGATAAACGTCATCACCCAAGGCAGTACGAGTCCAGGCAAAAACTGTAAAGTTAGTTAAGCTTGTAAGTTAATTTAGTTTCTGACAATTCCCGGTCTACATCCCTTATCATCAGCCGATGACCCATGTTGCTAAAGCCCTGGCATCTACCATTATGCCACCTCCTGGTCAACAAAAGTACATTCAAATAACACTAGGCCTATATTTGTCTTCTGAAATAAGAACACAGTATTTCCAAAACTTACTTATTTCTTTCCTTCCTTCCTTCCCACCCTCCCTCCTTCCTTCCTTTGTCCTCCCCTAATAATCTTTTTTTTAATCATTCAAATTCAAATAAGATCCCCTAATATTCTGATACAGCTGATCCAAATTCTTTACTTGGAGAAAAACAGAACTAGAATGAAGTCTCTTGCTTAGTTTAAGGTGGATTGCTCAGGGGTAAGTACTTACTGATGATCCCTCTCTGTTTGTAACAAATACTGGTGTACCTTCCTCAAGTGGGATTTGGGGGGGACATGATGACTTAACTACATTAATCTTAAGAGGACAAACACAGAAGCGAAAAGAGGGGCGCCACATCGTGCAAATGCATCTTCTTTTAAATCTTTGAACATCATCTTTCCTCATTGATCCAATGCACCAAATAAAACGATCTTTACAATAACATCGTTTAAAATGACATCAACTCATGACAGTTATGTAATAATTGGATTTGCTATCAAGTCAGTCTTTATTTTATGAACTTTATAGACGTAGTACACATGAGTTAAATATCATCTTACCTGCAATGATAATGTCAATACTATATATCTAGAGAGCCAAATAAGCAATGTTTTATTTTTTGCACATAAATCTGTTTGGCTTTGTTTCATCAGTGTTAACAAGATATTTAGATTTTCTCAGTAGTCTACAGTCTCTAAAGAAATGTGGTCTACAAGAATAATACTACTAATAATAATTAAATAATTAGCAGCTATGAAACCAAAAGACTAGTCTAGGGAGTCAAACTATACCAGCACAACCTGAAGACCACAACTCACTCAGAAACGGTAGAGAGGCTGGTCATCCTTCTGCCTCGGGGCTGTCATCACCATCTGCCCACACCTGTCAGCCTGCCCTGGAGGTTTAGGCTTTGGAAGTAGTTGCCTGTCTGTATATTAGGCATGACCTGTTTCAGGGTCTGCAAGAATGGGGCCTCAGCGTAAGGATCAAGGACTTACGAGGTGTGAGACCAGAAAAGGCTTCCCCCGGCCATGTTTTCTCAGCTGTTCTTCTGAAACTGAAACTTAAAAGCAAGAACAGGGCCAGAGTCTAACCCCAGCTGTGTTCCACCCACAGCGAAAGAGGACTGTGCTGAGACTCCCTTTCAGCTTGTGACATGGCACTGCGTGTCTTGTGTGTGTTCAGGCTTCATTCCCAAGGGCCCTTTCCTCACCTCTCTAGGAGGTGACCACTAAAGGCAAAGGTAGTCATCGGTTCTCACAGCATGCGTAGCAAAGTGGAAGAGTCGCAAACAGAGATTTCTTAGAAAAATCACCTTTTCCCATTCAAATGATGTAAGATACTTGAAGGTACTTTTTAAAAATGCCAACATGTTCTTACGTTACAATGTTGGCTTTTTTGTTAAGAAAACAAACTGTTTTTCAAGAATATGCATTGTACTTTCTGTAAATATGAAAATAGTATGTGTGTGTGTGTGTGTGTGTGTGTGTGTGTGTGTGTGTGTGTGTGTGTGTGTGTGTGTGTGTGTATGATCGAAAGCTTGAAAAAAATTAAAAAGTACAAAGAGGAAATAATAATTGCCCAAAGCTTCGCCACTCAAGTGCAACTACTAATTAACATTTGGGTGAATCTCCAAAGTATCTTTTTACTCTACTTTTACTACAGATAGCATTTTATATCCCACTTTATCCACTAAACAATGTTTTGTGACTACTTCTCCATATCATTAAATAAAAATGATTCTTCAATAACATAAAATGTTATAAATACCACTTACAGCAATTTTTAACATATTAATGACTATTTCTTTAGGATAAATCCCTGGCACAGGAATTGCTGTGTCAAAAAGCATGAACTTTTTAGAAGTTTTTTTATCTGTTTCCAGGTGTCCTTCAAAAAATGAGGTCTCAATTAAAAATTTCATTAGTAATAATGGAAAGACCTGTTTCTCTGCACTAATAACACAATTTCCACCAATTCTTTTTGCATTTGGTAATTTAGTAATTGAAAAGCGGTGGCGAGAATAGAGCTATCAATCTTAGGGGTTCCTTCTGTGAACATCCTGCTGTACAATATACATTCTTCTTATGTTATGGTGTTTGCCTTTTACTTACTGATTTGTAAGAACTCTTTATATATTGAAAACATCAATCCTTTGTCATATACATGCTACAAATTTTTCTCCAGAGTTTTGGTATTCTATACTGTTATTGTTGTTGCTTGTATCGTATTAATAAATCATTTCATATGATACTAAGTTTTTTTTTAATCCCAAAATCTCTTTAGTATTTAGAGACATTCTATATTAAATTTCAAATTTATTCTGAAAAGAATGATCAGCATCTTTATATTTAGTTTGCTATTCAAATAATTGGAGTTATTTCCCATTTGTCATATTTTCATCTGTTTTGTGTGAAATATCGTATTTTTCTTATTCATTCCATATGCTTTTCTCACTTATATAGCCCTTGAAGTATGACTGTATGCATTTCTCTATTGTTGTGTATTATTGTTGTTGTTGCTGTTATAGTTTGAGTTGGGTTGTTGTTTGAGGCTATAGTTTAAATTCGGTCACTTTACAAACACCACTTCTTGGTTCCAAAAATTGCACAGTTAATT
Source organism: Carlito syrichta (assembly GCF_000164805.1). Taxonomy (NCBI): domain Eukaryota; kingdom Metazoa; phylum Chordata; class Mammalia; order Primates; family Tarsiidae; genus Carlito; species Carlito syrichta. The sequence goes on from NW_007087001.1 coordinate 8,975, forward strand.
ATCTAGGGAGCTGAATTTTTTTCTTAGACTTGAGAATTATTTAAAGTACTTCTTTTAAATCTCCACTTTTTTGGTGAGAGTTAATTCTATTTTGTGAGTGATGTCTAGTTTTATTGCACTGTTATCATGGGATGAAGATTCAACAACTTCTGTTCTATGGTGCTAGAAATAAAGACACAAAGATAAGTATCTGCTAAATCAATCTTCTAAATTATATCAATCTATTTTTCTATGTCCTTATTTATTATGAAATGAGTAGATGTTTATGTATACATAAAAATGAGAGTTGTTAGTTTGTATTTTCCTTTGGGAGAGAGTGTTAGCTTCTCAAGTGCTCTGAACTCCCTTGGGATGCAGACATTCCTCACAAAAGCTAAGCTCGAGTAGTTCCCAACTCCGATTCTGAGACCTCAAGGCTGGAGGAAAAAGGGAAAGCCGGTGGGACTTGGAAACCTCTTAGAGAAACTTGATTCTGTGTGTCACTTCCCTATGGTTGCACAAGCTGCAGCCGTGGTCAGACCCTCGCTCTTGATATTGCATCTTCTTTGGTGCAAAGACCCTCTGTGAGTTCAAGGGAGAAAGCCCTCCATCAGTGCTGCTGACTTCGTGTTTGGCACTTTTCCTGTGGGTCGCAACTCTGAAGAATCGTGAGCAATACAGGGGCTGCCACACCAGTGTTCTGCTTCCCCAGGCTCACCTTTGCTTCCAGCGTGTCCTCCTCAATCTGAGGTCTAGGATTGTCTTTTTTTTAATTTCCATGAGGTTACTCCTCTTTCTCATGGGAGATAAAGTCAAGATAACTCCTGATATCTTTCTCTAATATACCCTCACGCAACAAATTCCTTGAATTTTGTGACATCTAGATGGTACCTTCCCTAGATTCAAGAGCAAACTTTTTAAACTTTTAAAAACATTTACATTGCTATTTTTATTTTCTTCCCCATTTTAAATAGAATGGGGGAAGGGGAGACATCAGGTATCTGAGCTCCTATCAACAATTAAACTGGGTCTTCACAGAATTTTTCTGGCAAGCATTCTCCCTAGAATTTGATTTATAGCCTTCATATGACCTGCTGCTATGTTGATACAAAAACTTAGAAACTCACTGCCATAATTTAAAAGTTTTTGTGAAAGCAAGTCAAATCACTACATCTTATCATTCAGGCCATCTTCAGTGGGATGTAAAAGTTGACTCCTTAATGTCTCCTAGTCAAGATGCAAATGGAATTATTAGTCATAAATAGTTGCTAAATTTTAAAAAATCAGATCATTTTTGAAGCATTGTTTGTGTGGTTTAAATGGATAATTTGGAAGTTTTCAGGGATTCTTTATCAAAATCTTTAAGAAAAAATATAGTACTTAGAATGATGACGGCGAGGGTTATAATTGTGCAGGCTGGACATGGTTGCAGTGTGGCATTTCCTTTTCTCTGATTTTGTTGTTGTTGTTGTTGTTGTTTTGGTAATTCCTCCTTGTTCATTTGTTCCTTCCTTTCTCTTGCCTTTTTTTCCCTCCCACAATTTTACACATCCTCCAGGCCACTTTTCACCTTTAGAATAATGCAGAAAGGGGCAAAACAAAGCCAAAGTATCTCTGTCCTGTAATTGCCTGTTCTCTATGGTAAGGCTTCAGATGTCATCATTGGTCAGCTCGGATGAAAAAAAAATAAGCAGAGAAGTAAGAAGTAAAGTCCAAAAAATCAAGCAAGACCTGAAGCTTACTGTATATCGCTGAGGCTTTAAGGTTTCTTGTTTGTTTAAGAGTACAGTAACCTTTCCTTATTTGCAAGGGAAACATTATCAGACCATCAGTGGATGCCTGAAATCATACGTAGTTTCAAATGCTAAGACGTGTTTTTTTCTCATGCAAACATACACGCATACCTAAAGTTTAATTTATAAACTAGGCCCAATAAGAGAACAAACAATAATAAAGTGGAATAATTACAAGAACATACTGCAACAAAAGTTATATGACTATGCACCCGCTTTCTCCCCCCCTTCCCCCCCCCTCTCTCTCTATCTCTCTCTCCCCCTCTTTCTCCGTTTCTTTTCCTCTTTCTCTCTCCCTGTTTCTCTTCCTCTCTCTCCCGTCTCTCTCTCCCTCTTTCTCCCCTCCCTCTCCCTGTCTCAACATCTTATTGTACTGTACTCACCTATTTTCAGACCAAAGTTGACCATGAGTAACTGAGGCCATGGAAGGTGAAACATGGATAAGAGGGACACCTGTATCAAGTATTTTCTAGCCACTGGTGTCAGAAAGAGTTGGGCAGTGGAAAGTGAGGGGAAGTAGAGCCACCAATATATGTAACTTTTTTTAAAAATGCTTTACGCCATGAAACAGAAATCCCAGTCTATTCTATTTCATGCTTGAATCCTCATTGTCAATTCTCTCTTCCAGGTTCCCGTCAAAAATCAAGCGTTCTGATTTGGCATATGTTACATCTTTTACATTCTCTATCCCATCTTCTCAGTGACACCCAACCCATGCCCTCTCCTATCCGTGTTTTGGAACAAAACATACTAAGAATCCTGAGCCATTCAAAAGCAGATGAAAGTTTTGCCAAGAATTTCCACCCGAATTGGAAGAATGTAAGAAGGCCATAAAATCAGAGTAAAAAGAAACCCAAGTTTATTCCAAGTTCACAGTCACCTTGAAAGTATTCCTGTGCTCTAATCATTCTTTATCTAGGCAGGCAGTTGTCTTCCCAACAACTCACCATGACAAAATTCATGACTAACATCATCTACCTACACAGTAAAGATGTTCTCGTGTTACCTTTGACATTGACACATGGCCCACAAAAAATAAAACAGGATTGATTACAAACTCAACACCGCAGCTGTTCAAAGATGGGCGAAGAAAGATGAAATCTATTCTCTATCTTTCCAAAATTTTCAGATCAGGCCATGTGTCTGTCATATCGTCCTGTCTCTGAATAAATCCCTCCCGACGACTGACAGGTTTCCTCTCCTGACCTCACCTCTGCCCACTCTCTCACTGCCCCCTCGGCTCCTGACACACTGGTCTCCTGGCCTCATCCTTCACCCAGCAGCGAGGCCCCCCGCCCGGGGCCATTGCACCTGCTGGACCCTTCTCTCCAGGTGCTCTTTCTGAAGGTGACAGAGTGGTGATCCCTGCACTTCATTCAGGCTTCTGCTCAAATATCCCGCCACTAGAGAGGCCATTCCTAAAATACCACCCCTTCCTCAAGCCATCTCTCTGCTTTATTTCCCTTCTAACACGTATGCTCTTATTCTTCCATCAGGACCATTCTACCTTGCCTGCATGATGACAAAATGGCATTGCACTTTAGTTATAACATTATTTAAGTTTAAATTACCTGGCCAAGCGCTATGACTTTTCCTGATTCACATCTAAAAAATATGAAGTGCCTACTTCCATATGCATTTTATATTAAAATGCACTCCTCTATTTTATTTACATTCATAGTGGATAAATTATATCAACTTTACTGATTAATGCACCTGAATTGTTTCACCATTCGAAGATATTGCCAAGATTATGTCACAATGCATCACCACAGTTTGCATTGAAAATAACAACAAAAAAATATTAAAATAAAACTCTGCCCTCTACTACTGAATTAATTCCCAAGGACACTATCTCATTGTAGCTAGCAATTATAATTTTTTACTTTATCTACTTCACTGTGTACAACACATCTTTTATACAATTAATCGGATTTGTTTGTGGACTGGACAAAGCCCAATTAAATGAGACATATTATAAAACAGTGGAAAGGAAAATATTATTTCATGCCATCAACCTAAAAGGTGTGAAAGCAATGATTGTACTTTTCTATCCACTGATATGATCTTAAATAAAAACAATTCAGATTAAATTGTATCAGCTTAGACACTGCAAAACTTCATTAACTGTATATAAATTTTAGCCCATAGATTTATTCTTAACACAATTACAGTTTTTATTCTAGGTCTAACTAAAGAATAATTAATTCAGTACCATACAAATATGAGAGATAGTCTTTTACTTATTATTTCAGCCCTCATTTTATATCTACCAAAAGTTCTAGTCAGGGATCCAAGCAAAATATGCACATTTCACCAGCTTTATGGTCTAATTTGTGAAAAGAGTGTTTTGCAGAAAAGCCACCTAAACAGACCCTCTTCCCAAGCTATAACCTCAGCTCCATTACTTTCTGTCTGAGCCAGCTCACTGAAGACTCCATTAAGGAAGAAAAACTTGTCATAATGTCTTTGCTTGGCATCGATATCAGCATAATAAACTAAACAATCAAGACCTGGATGATTTTATCTGAAATTTTTCTTAGAAAATTGTATTCACATAAAAAAAAACTTTGAGTATATTTATGAATTTTAAAATTCATCATTTAAAATACTAACAAATTTATTGCATTATCCTCAGCACCAACCATTAAAATCTACTCATCCTTAGGTTTTTGATAGCATTAAATATTCTACAACATTCTGAATATTTGACAAGGTCTTTGTTTTGTTTTACCTATGAATGTTATATTTTCCAGTGTTCCTTATGTTCCCTGATGCTGGGCTTTCATAATCCAGAAATCTTGTTCTTTTGTGCAAGATGACCCAGAGAGCAAAACTATGAGTTCTTACACAGTAGGCAACACATTTTAAAGAACATTTGCAAAGTTATCAAATATTTTGGCAATACAAAAATAACATGTAAGGTGAACAAGAATAAAATACAGACGGATGCTGACATGAAAAGACACATAGGATATAATGATAAGTGAAAAAACAAGTCACAGAAAAAATGTATCTTATGTTTCCATCTACTCATAAAATTAACATATGTAAACAAATATATATTAATGTGTCTATGTCTATCTACCTATGCATATACACACAGATATACACATATATGTACACATATGTACACACACATATATTTGTATGTGTATATGTACATATATTACCCGTGCGTTTATCAAACACACAAATATCACTTTTTTGGTCATGTTTTTTATTTCTAAACTTAGGGTTTACAAAGTTATGTTGTCGTATCTTTATAACACATTCTGCTTTTATTTTAATATTATACCATAATCATTTTCATGTTATTATGTGATCTTTATGAACCTGTTTAACGTCTGTGTATCATTCCAGATATTTTTCATATATACATGAGGGGGGACCCAGACAAAACCAAAATTATTTTTTTGGAGGGTGGGCCCCTTGTCGTACAGGCTTCCCCTGCCAGGTAAGTGTTCTAGGAGCCCACCGGCATCAGTGGACCAGCTAGCATTGCTGTGACAGGCTGCATTTGGCTTTGGTGAATTTTTTGGGGGGGTCAACACATTTGCCCATCTCGTGATGGGTGATTTACGAGGGCACCTGCCCACACTGCTCTGAATGCTCAGCAGTTTTTAGCCAACAACGGCATGAGCCCCATGCCCCACCGTCCCTATTCACCCAGCCTCGCCCTGAGCCACTGTTTTTGTCTCCATGGGTGAAAAAGGCCCTCAAAGGGAAGCATTTTGCCCATGTGGAAGAAGTGAAACAAAAAACGATAGAAACGCCAAAAGGCATCAAAACTGACAAGTTCAAAAACTGTTTTGAGTGGTGGCAAAAGCATCTCGAGAGGAGTATTGCATCAAACGGAGAGTACCTTGAAGGGGTCTGAAGTATACGTGTAAGAATAAATACACAAAATACACAATTTTTAAATTAATACATTCCATTGGGGGGGTTCCTCTCATATGTATGCATAATTTGGGGGAATGTGCACACAAAAACTGTTTTCCACAGTTATTTCTGGGGGAAAAGACTAGAGAAATAGAGGTTGGGCAAGAAAGACTAATTTTCACTTGATTCTTGTCCATTCTATAATGTTTAAACTTTTAAACCAATCTTTTGTGAGAAAAAAGTAGTTTGTCAAAAACTTTAAAATGTCTATGTCTTTGAATCCAAAATTACATCTCTTAAAATGTATTCTAAGAAAATTATTATACATCTGAAATGACCTAAGTCATAAGACACTCACTAAAGTACTAATACCAATGGTGAAAATAAAAAAATATGACTGTCCAACAATAGGGAAATGGTTAATGTATAAGAAAATCACAGAATTAAATGATACACAGGCATTAAACCTGTTCATAAAGATTACATAATAACATAAAAAATGATTATGAACAATGTTAAGAATGTATTTTATAAAACTTGGACAACATAAGTTTGGAAACCCCAAATTTAGAAATAAAAACCCTGAACAAATGTTAAAAGTGATTTTCTTATGCGTGATAAACCTACGGGTAATTTTTCAAGATGACTTTTCTCTATTTTAAAAATGTCATTCCATGTGTATGCATTATTTGTTAATAAAAACAATAAAGAGCCTTAGTACATATATTGGTGCTTAACAAAAATAAATAGTACCACATCTTGCCATCTTGTCTTGAACTCACCTTAATATAAAGATAATATCATATTTTAAAATTATAGATGTTATCAAGTCAAGAGCATAGGTTTCCTGATGTATTTGAAAAGGGTAATAAACCAATATATTTTTCATTTCACAAATCCAGAAAAAAAACTCAAATATCTTCCAGGTAACATGATCATAGTTCAACAACCTTGCTATTCTGTCCTTCGAATTCTGTGATTAGGATCACAATAACTTCCATGATGGCCACCCTACTTTACAAAATGATGTTTACTTGCATAGATCCAGGCAACAATCTAGTTTTCTGAAGTGAAAATTTAAAAACAGAAACAATGCCAGTATTGGTGTTGAACTTTAACACCTCTACCTTTCAGATTAGCAGCTTGCCAAATTATGCAAATTTTCTAGATTATACTTTATATGTACCAGAATATAATAATGAAATCCAAGATTAAATACTTGAATTATTTTATTAAAGGGTTTAAAATATATTTTAACAAGAATCTTGATTTATAGATGGCAAAATCATTTTGCAAGTGTTGGGAATCCTTGGAGTATAATTCCAGAGCTGGGACTGACAAACTTTTTTGTAAAGGCCAAGTTAGTAAATTCCTAGGGCTTTGTGGGCCATTAAAAAATATAAAAACCATTCTTAATTCACAGACAATACCAGACAAGCAAAAAAAAAAAAAAAAAAAAATGTGGTGGGCTATATTTGGTTCACAGGTCAAAGTTTATCAAGCTCTGTTTATTCTAGAGTTATTTTTGATAACTCGTTCAATGTTCCCAAGCCTCGCTATACCCCACTATCTGCAAAGCTTTTGGTCATCTGCATTCCACCTTCAAAATTTTATCTAACCTTTAAAGTCTCTCAAATACGCTCTTGATAAAAATGTTCAAGGTGTCCTCAAACAAGTGGGACCTCTCTTCCTCTGAAGCATTTTGTACTTTTTCTGATTTTACATATAAACTACCAACTTGTGTCCAGTGGTATGGCAAGCCTTCCTCATCACATTTTATGGGAGGAACACTCTCTTACACATTTCTCATTGGCTATGGTCCCTTGCGCATTGCAGAAGATTAATAGTAATGGCTGAAATGACAGGTAGTCTTTCAACACCCTCAATGCCTAGAAGTAGGCCCCAGTGGCTTCATAATAACTTTTAAGGGCCTAAAAGAAGCATAGATATTGAAAGTGTTCCTAACTTTTTTAAAACGCAGCAGGATTTTAGTAGTGTTAACACGTGGCAGCACATTTTAACTTAGAATCAGGAAGAATGCCCACCGCATTGGCAGGGGAAACACGTGACAGACAGTGAAAAGAACGCAGAACAGGATGATACGTGAGCGCCAGATGCCTGGCAGCGCAATCCGGCTGTCCACAGGGCCCGGCTCAGTCTTTCCACGGTCTCCCGAAGTTGGGAAAAGCATCTGGCCTGCCATGTGTCTAAGGTCCTGGGTCCTGATGGTCCTGACGCTCTTTCTGTGTCAGATGGAACAACCCCACACACCCAGGAGCCCCGGGGAGCAGAAAGCGACTCCATTTCAGAGAAGAACTCAACATGAAGTTTGGAATTTCTTAAGAGATTTCCACATTTTTATGTGAGTCCAAAATCCTTTTACACAGATACAAGGGGAAATTTGCAGAAACACTGGAAGCACCCCGAATTCAAATCGTAAGAATGCTCCTTATTAATAGTATAATCTTTGACAACTTAATCAACCTTTTTAGGTTACATTATTTTCATCTGTAAAAGAGGATGATGATAATCGGGAGATTGGACTTTTGTGAGGATGTGATAAGTTAATAGACGTAAGTGTCCAGAAGCATGCCTAAAACATAGTAAGCACTGATCAGTGTTAGCTGCGTATATATAGATCCACAAATATCCTAGAACAAATAGCATTGCTAGTATTAAATAACCTCTAAAAGCCACACATACCCTGGCCCTTCAGACACGTATTGTGCTTTATTTGTTTTTTTCCAGATGGGCATACCATAGAAAGGAATTTACAGAAAATAGGAAACAGGCTATAAAAGAAGTATTAAGTGATTCTTAAAATGCAATAGAAGGAAAGCAGCAAGCTGAAAATACACGTATGATTATGTGACAAAGAGAGAAACGGGAAAAATATTGCATCCCTGACGCATAACCCCAATATTTTTTCCCGAGCTTTGGCAGAAAGCAGTGACCACAATCAGCTCCCATGCAAAGGACAACGGCAGGTCAGCTCAGTGGCGCTACTTACCACCTCTCTCCACCCCAGGGAGACCTGCCCATTTGCCCTTCACCTCAGCAGGGCTTCCTTCCCAAGGGCTCCTCGGGTCCTTTTCCTCGTCTGCCTCAGAGGCGTGTTTCCTGGCCTTCTCAGACAGACTCTCTGTAATCCCTGGGCTTCTTCTCTCCATTTCTTCTTCAAGAACCTTCTCAAAGCTGTCCTCTCCCGGCAGAGGTTCGGTCTCCCCCTCTGTTTTTGCTATTTCCTGGTCTCCGGTTTTCATGTCTAAGGGCTCCTCAGGTGGAAGGTGCGGTTTCTCTGGCAACTCGTCTTCACTCAGCTCCTCGGAAGATGCACTTCTGGCACTTTCACCCGTGTCGTCTTCAGTGTGGGCCTCCCCAGGCCCCACTGCAGAGCCGTCTTCACTGCCACTTGAACAAGGGTGACTTCTAGATGAGCTGGACGAAGCAGTTTTCAGATCTGCAGAAAAGAAAAGCGATGACATCACTGTGGTCGCCTAGGTCAACGGGCTTAACCATGGGAATTATGTTAGGAATCAATCAAACTCTTTATAATCTAGCTTAGGATATACTGGATCCCCTTTACACATCCAGTCCACAAACTTATTACGGTAAAGAAAAACCTATCTGATCTAACCCATGTAATCCATGAGTATGTAGAAGTTTTCAACAGATCGCACTTAACTGAAAACCAACCCTGGGTCTTTTTCTGTGTGTTTTTTGTTTTATTTTTGCTTTTGAAAGCCATATTATGGGAAAACCTTTGTAAATATCTACTTGGTTGTTTTTTAGAAAAGAATAATACTTTGCTTTTATAGCAAAGAGCACTTATTTATTTTCTGTATGCATAAAACTTAAATTATCTACTGTGACGTCCACCATCTTAGTATACCCTAGTCTCTGGGTATAGTAAGATCTATGTATTTTTACAGTACCTAGACACTTAATAAATCATTTATGTGATGCATGTTTGTGTGTGTGTGTGTGTGTGTGTGTGTGTGTTGTCTCGTTTCAAGTTCCCCAGAAGCAGATGCCAAGATGAAAATCCCTGAGCAAGTGATGGATGAAGGAAGTACTTCTGGAAAAACTCTTGAAGCGGGGAGAAGGCAAGGAGGGGAAGGAATCAGTCAAGGGGGCTATTTCAGGCACCATCTTCCTCTCAGTCTGATCCCATGGGGACTTCTGAAGTGTAAGTTGTATAAAAATAATGTGGTTTGTGTTCGAAAGGAGTGGGGTCTTCGCAGTCCAGATCACAGTCAGACATTAGCTAGGGGCCACCCCAGGGGGCCATAAGCTCCCTGGCACTTTCCAGCTCTTTGTGCCTGAGGGTGAAGCACCCCCAGTTGGCCAGGGCCGTCCTCTGAAGAAAGCAGAGGGCTCAGAAGCTGGGAGGTGGGTGGACAGAGTCGTAAAAGAGAGAGTCTGCAGTGCACTGATGGCGCTACAGATATGCAGTCTAGAACCTTCCGGTCGCCAAAAATCGTCTACGTGCTACCCAAAACCCTTTAACCATTTCCAAGAAAGTAACAGACACACTGAATCTCTACAAGGAAGATACACAGCATCAAAGTCAATGCACGCACTGCATGTGCAGAGAAATGCAGTCTTGCTTTTGCTTTTTTAACCAATAGATCTGTGTTTGTAATTGTTTTTCACAGAACATATTTTCAAATGAAATACCCTGCCTTCAAATGCTGTCTGGCCTGCTTGTTTTCTCTGGACTCCCCTCTTTTTTCTATTTCTTTTATTTCTACGTGGCAGCTTCACCAATGGCGGTGTGACTAGCAGTCTCGGGAAAGAAATACCTGTCTTCCCTGTGATCCTCGGTTCTTCATCCCTCCAGCCCCGCTGACTCTCCGCGACAGGTCTTAGCGTTTTAAATATTGTCTTGGAGAGGTATCCGAGCTTCCATAAGTCTCCAGAAAAGTCACACAGTAGTAAAAAAACAAGCTCAAAAAAGCCCTGAAGCAACAGAACCCCTTAAATACTATTCCATCTGTTCTCATCTCCTGACACCTTGACAAACATCAGCTGACCACTGTTTTTCAAAGAAACCACCTACTTTAGGCATTCATTCTTCTCCGTTTCATAAAATCTGGATATGCTTTCGCTCTGTAGGAAAGCTAACAAATCACGGAGAGTTGTTTTCCATCTTATTTGCATAAATTCAGAAATTTCAGGGTCTATGAGCTCCCCCTCTCTTAAGTGTCTTATGTCTCTCTTTTAAAAAAAAGAAAAACAACTCATACTTGCTAGTGGTTTAATCAATGGCTTTCATTAGCTGCTGAGTTAGCTAGAACACAATGTTATACTTGTCTGAGCTTTCAAAAATATATCTTCCATCTGAATATTGACATGATGCTTCCTACTTTGGGTTCTAGGAGTTGTTCACATAAAAAAAAAAACGAATGCTTCTCTATCTTTCTTTAGTAACTTCCGTTAATGGTGTTATTTCCTTTCAAAGGGCTGAAACAGACTCTGGTTCAATTTTGACTCAGTCCATCAGAGAAGAAAGATCAAGAGAAGGAGTGACCTCCACAGGGTGAGGGCACTTGACCTTCCACATAAACTCATTTCCATTTCCAAATGTCTCTCTAACCTCATGGTGTAATTTAGCTTTGCTCGCTTCTCGCTCTCATTTTCAAACAGACACGGGGGTAAGACTTTGCTACCAAAAAAAGCTCAAAAAGCTCCAGGGTCATGGAATGGGATTTTACCCAGACTAACTTTATGCATTCTCTTAGAAACAAAGCAAATGTCTATGTAAAGGAACTCTGAGAACAGATATATGAAGTTGCTAGGCCATTACTAGAGAAACATGAGCTTTGTAGCATGTTGACAAACAAATCTGCCTCCTGTGGAGTTCCCTGCTGGTCCTGATGCTGAAAGATCCAAGAAAAGGTCTGAGCTCGTTACCTGAGGCATTGACCAAAGCCCGCGTGTGTTGGCCCCATCGCTCCATGGCCTGAGCAGGATCTCTGACTTCTCCCATGAGTCACTCTCCAAATCCTTCTTCCCTTTGCATGTCATTTATAGCTGTTCCTCCTTGTGCATGTCCTTGGTAACTGTTCCTTCTTGTGCATATCATTGACAGTTGCTCCTACTTGTGCATGTCATCGATACCCACCCCTTCTTGTGCAAGTCACTGATAACTGTTCCTTCTTGTGCAAGTTGTTGGTAGATGTTCCTTCTTGTGTGTGTGATAGATAGCCTTTCCTTCTTGGACATGTCATCAATAGCCGCTCCTTCTAGTGTGTGTCATTGATAGGTGTTCCTTCTTGCGCATTTGATAACCACTCTTTCTTGTGCCTGCCATTGATACGTGTTCCTTCTTGTGCATGTCATTGGCAGCTGTTCCTTCTTGTGCATGTCATTGGCAGCTGTTCCTTCTTGTGCATGTCATTGGCAGCTGTTCCTTCTTGTGCATGTCATTGGCAGCTGTTCCATCTTGTGCATGTAATCGACAGCTGTTCCTTCTTGTGTATGTCATCGATAGCTGTTCCTTCTTGTGCAAGTCATCGACAGCTTTTCCTTCTTGGGCAGGTCATCAGTAGCCATTTCTTCTTGTGCATGTCACCGATACCCACTCTGTCTTGTGCATGTCATCAGTAGGTGTTCCTTCTTGTGCAAGTCATCAATAGTAGTTCCTCCTTGTGCATGTCATTGGTAGCCCTTCCTTCTTGTGCATGTCATAGATAGCTGTTCTTTCTTGTGCATGTCCTTGATAACTGTTCCTTCTTGTGCATATCATTGACAGCTGTTCCTACTTGTGCATATCATCGATAGTCATTCCTTCTTGTGCTGTTCCTTGTTGGGCGTTGTTACATTTAAAATCTCATTTCACACAACGTAAGACTAACAGAAAACATATCCTACAAGACAACTCAGCTACTAATCAGCTTTCACTTTGGTGTGCTACTTCACTTCTCTACACCCCTTTTTTCTCACCAGGAAAATGAGGGTAACTCTACTGCTGGTCTCAATCGTTGTCAAAAACACATGAGAAAAATTTTAACCTAATCAAATGAAATGATAAGTTCCTTATAAATTATGGTCTTTTTTCCTCTATGACATCATCCATGTGGTATGTTTTAACAAATTTATTTCTTTGATGTTAAGAGTAGTCACACAGATACCATTTATTGAGGAGATAAAGAAAAACCACCATGATCCTGTACCTATTATATACCAAGCAATGAGATAAGGCACTTTATAAACATCTCATTTAATCATACGGAATAGTTATTACCTTCTTTTTCTAGATCCAGAAAGTGTGGCCTATCGAGATTCAATCATCCCCAATGTCTACTACTGACTATAAATTAGCCAGATTTGTAACACACTTATTTTGTAATGCCGAAGCAAAACCAAGAACCCCTTTATCTGCCTAAAGACCTTTCCAGTAGAAAGTGCCCACAGTTCCAGAGTCACCATTTCTCAGTCAGTTTTCCATTGTTTCCACTCAAGGATGACACACGGGAACTGGTTCTCCCCAAGGATCAGAATTCATGAAACACATAGTTCGTCCCCTCTTTTAAACCTCTGAGGTCCCTTTCCATTTTTGACTATGATGCCATTTGTTTGAGAACATGCATGTCATTCAGTGATTTAACAAATATTTATCAAGTACTGCGTGAGCATTCCCCAAAATGGCGCGTGTGTGTGTGTGTGTGTGTGTGTGTGTGTGTGTGTGTGTGTGTGCTTGTATTCAGTGTTTCTCACTGTTTATACTGCCTGATATTCCTGACCAAGGGTGTCCCCCCACCGCACACACATCCACACTCAAGACCAGTCCAGTGAATTTAGGATGACTCTGCTCTCTCTCCTCCCAGAAGGGGTTCTAAGCCATCCTCCATGCTCCAGCCCACTTGCTTAACTTCCTTTGTCCACTAAATGCCTATTGAGCACCTCCCGTGTGTCAGGCAATGTTCTACCAGACAAAGGAAGCCCAGGGCCCTGCTTCCAAACAGATGATACACACTAGATGCAGAATAACTAGTCATCTGTTTCCTCTTGCATGTGGACAACGATCAACCGTACATGTTCATTTAGGGGTCTGTTCATTCTCCGAGCAGTGATGACAGACTATTATCTCAGCAGTGGTTGCTAGAGTCTTATTGCAGATTGTCTATTTTAAGCCTATGACAAGTCCTGACCGTAGTTTTCAGCATTTTCTCAGCCCCTGGCATGAAGCACGATTTTACTACAAGTTTACAGTCACCATTTCCTCCATTACTGCCCTGATTTTGACTACTTTGTTTTTGGTTTATTAGGTGGAAGCACATGCAGACACCTCAATTTAAGTGCACAAACGGAAGGGTAAATTCCATTTAAAATTTAGGTTACCCCAATGACATGCTGTGGATCTCAACTCAACAGATCCAATATACTTCTGAACTCGAACACTAATCAAGTCTCTCTTTCCTATTCTGTAGTCCAAGGGTTCACAGCAAAATGTGCACAAATGGTGCTCCTATTTTCTTCAGATTAGTCATGACACATGAATTTCTGTATCCTGCTATTACTTGTACAATAGTTCTATCTTGACTATACTCATGAGTTCATAAAAATCTGTTTATATTTTATATCACATGCTGTCGCTCAATCAATATCTTCATGTACAATGAAACCTAATTAGGCAAGTGCTTTATACTCAATAAATCGTGTAGAGTGAATGTGTGCTTAACGAAAATGAAAGTAGAAATTATTAGCCGGGCTCGGTGGCTCAGCCTGTAATCCCGCGCCTTTGGGAGGCTGAGGTGAGTGAATTGCCTGAGCCCACGGGTTCGAGACCCACCTGGGCAACTTGGCAAGACCTCATCTCTACAATAAATCCAAAAAAAAATTAGCCAGGCGTGGTAGCATGTGCCTGTAGTTCCAGCTATTTGGAAGGCTGAGGCAGAAGGATCGCCAGAGCCCCAGCAGGTCGAGGCTGCGGTTGCCAGGAGCGGTCACTGCACTCCAGTCTGGGCGACAGACTCCAACTCAAAAAAAAAAAAGTAGGAATTATTAAATTCTAGCTATGAACAGTAACTATTTTGTCTTAAGAGAGAGCATACACCCTTATACTGATAATTATTATCATCCATTGAAATGTCTCAAATCCTCACTGTGGCACATATATACATGACTTTGTAAGAACACAAATCCACCAGCAAATGCAGATATAGCAGAGGAGAAGAAAATAGTAAAATACCCTCCATATTCACCTTTAAGGGCACTTTGTAAACATTAAAATAAATAGTTAAAATACTGAAAACACAATCAAGTCATGTGTCACACTGTACTGCATATGTCTTTGGGATTTATCCATTAATCTAGTCATTCAGTCCTTCATTCACAAGATGTCACCCAGTGAGTCTAGGCAGTGCCTTTGTTAAACACAAGGCAGATTCAGAATTGCAGTGAATGACCTCATGTAAAAGTGTTTTATGTAAACTAGGAGATGGTGCTGTATTTAAGTATTTACCGGAAAACTGACTTCCTTCCTTAACAATCAAAAAGAGACTATGGGTTGAGGAATACTTATTAAAAAAATTAAAGTTTGATTATGCAAAAAAAAAAAAACCACACATACTGTTTCTGACCAGAAGCCATCTATAATCCTTCCTATAATCCTCCCTGATGCAAGGAGCAGACATTTGATCCGGAAGCCCAAGTGTGCAGTTTCACACCAGGTACAATTTCAACACAGAAAGAGAAGCCTTCACCTAAATCTTTCTCCTCCAGCCCATAGTTAGGCCGGAAAAAAAGGGGGTCAGATCCTTGAAACCTGTAAGTCAAGCAAGTTGCTCTGGGATTATTATTGTGACTCTAGGATTTTAATAAGTCTATAAGGCCTAGTCTTCAACAGACTGAAAAATAGCATACATGACGTCATCTTTCTTACTAGAGAAAAAATTGCTTTAAGTCTCGCTTTCTTTTCTTGATATTCTGGGAAAAGTTCCTTCTCACTCTCTTTGTCATCTCTTTCTCTCTCTCTCTCTCTCTCTCTGTCTCTCTCTCTCCTCTTTCTCATAAGGAGCTAGTCTTTTTATCAATTAATGCTAAAATTTCTAATTGACAAATACTTATTGTATATATGTATGGAATATAGCTTGAATGCATGTATACATTTTATAATGATCAAATCAGGGTAGTGACCATATCCATCACTTTAAACATGTATCATTCCTTGGTGGCGGTAACATTCGCCATCTTCTCTCCCGGCTCTCTCAAAACCACACTCTGCTGTTACTTGCTGGGCCTCCCTCCTGTGGAGTGCAACCCCAGCACTTAGTCTTCCTGTCTAACTGTAACTTTGTACCCGACGACCTCTTCCTCATAGGCACTATCATACAAACTATCCATAAAAGTATATTTGCAGCGGCTGGAGACCTTTCCCCTCCAGTTTATAACATTCGTTTCTGACAATATATTTTCAACTGGCGAATTAGCGCCTGGGGTTGCCAACACAAATGCAGAGAAAAGGAAGCTGTCGCTCTTTGTAAATGATGGGAAGTCTCACACATCATTCCTAAACCAGGGTCCTCTCTCAGTCAGCTCTCAGTCGGTAGCGCTCTATCACTCAAGGGCTGCTCAGCACGGTGTATTCATCAAGGCGGGCCGACGCAATTGTTCGCTGGCAGTTTAAATGGGGCCGACTTGTCACAAGAGTGACAGCCCGGGCAATTGTTTGCCCTCTGGGAACAGGTGCAGGCAGGTTCAAATGAAACACATCCAAATACTAACAGCAAGATTCTTAATCATGTCAATAAAAAGGATATACTGGTGTCTGGGATTCAGTGGTCACATATGCCTCTCACACTTTTGAAAATGAAATGCTGCCTGGCTTTTCGACAGCATGTTCCAAGGAATCTATCATGTCATTATCATTTTTAATACATGCTACTTGTTTGCAGGATGAAATCTCTAATTCTAATACTGCACATGCTAAAAGGCATGCTTTTTAGTAACACAAGGGCTGTTATCAAAATAAAATGGAAAATCAGAGAGCCTAGCGATGGCAAAAAGAAACGGTGAGAAGCAATGAGATTTGATTTCAGAATAATGGTGCGGTTTTAAATGTAAATACCAAGGATGCAAAAGTGTCCTTAAGAAGGACAGCTTAGCCTGGCTCGGTGGCTCAGCCTGTGATCCCACGCCTTTGGGAGGCTGAGGTGAGTGGATTGCCTGAGCCCGCGGGTTCGAGACCCTCCTGGGCAGCGAGACCTCATCTCTACAATAAATCAAAAAATCAGCCGGGCGTGGTAGCGCATGCCTGTAATTCCGGCTACTCGGAAGGCGGAGGCGGAAGGATCGCCGGAGCCCAGCAGGTCGAGGCTGCGGTGGCCGGGAGCGGCCACTGCACTCCAGTCTGGGCGACAGAGTGAGACTCCAACTCAAAAAAAAAAGAAGGACTGCTTGATATTATCATGACTGAAACAACATAAGAAAATAGCTGGCCAACTTCATTTTTGGCTCTCATATTTCCCGACATTTGTGAGACTAACTATATGTTCTTATAGCTTCCATGATATATCTATGTAGAATATTATATATTCTGCATCTATACAATGCTGCTACCTATGTCATTTTTCTGATAAAAATTCTAATAGAAATCATAAAGCATAAACGTAACTAGGTATCACTGCACTCACCAAAGAACTTTAATATTCTTGGTGTTAACAGTCAAGTAATTGCTTGATATTTACAAAACTATCTTTTAGGAAATCAACTTTGTGAGGAATAACTTTCAAAGTGTAATTAATTTGTGTTGCACACTTATGCAACTAATTTGAGGGGCAAAATTTAACACAAGTAAACAATGAGTAGACAATAACTATTGGATGACGGGTTTTCATAAATTAAAGAGCTCAGTGAAGGCTGCTCTGTAGGACAGAGTTGTGGAGAGGAGGGGTATTGCTAAGGAAGTCCTCCTGGGGAGAAGAAGGTGCACGTGAATAAAATGAGAAACTGTCTGTTTTCATTTCTTCTTTTTAAAAATAAAATAAGAGCCAGGCTTGGTGGCTCAAGCCTGTAATCCCAACACTTTGGGAGGCGGAGGTGAAAGAATTGCCTGAGCTCAGGGGTTCGAAACCAGCCTGGGACCTCTACAATACATCAAAAAATAAGCTGGGTGTGGTAGCACACGCCTGTAGTTCCAGCCACTTGGAAGGTTGAGGTGGAAGGACCGCCTGAGCCCAGCAGGTCGAGGCTGCGGTGGCCATGAGTGTGCCACTGCACTCCAACCTGGGTGACAGAGTGAGACTCTGACTCAAAATAAATAAATAAAATTTAAAAATTTAAAAATAAATGAAAATAAGACTAACAGAACACAGAGGTTAGAGACTATAAGATAAAGCATTCAAAATAAATGACTCTATATATTTTCAAAGAAAAACTATTTTTGTGGTGGGGGGATTTGCTTTAATTTCAGGCGAGTGGAGGTTCTGGCTTTAGAGGAACGAATTTTTCTCCAAAATGCAGCCTCTAGAGTCAGGTAGCATTTGCATCTCAGTTCTACTATTCTCTGGCTGTGTGACTTTGGAAGTTACTTAATCTGATCTTTTCCAAGTTTACTTATTTGCAGAATGGAGCACAAAAGAAAAAGTGTTTGTCTTTTCAGGTCGTTTGAGGCAAAGAAGATAATTCCTGTAAAATATTTACCAGAGGGCTTAACATAAAATAGAGTCTTAATAAACAGTGCCTATTTTGTGGCCTACTGCAGTATCAATTACAGGGTACCTTTCCAAACATGAGACGCCAATTAGTTATATGCAAATAGTATTCGATGCTAAGGCTTACCTGTCACTGTCAGTTATTCGATAATTATAGGTCTAAATGATTAAAGCCTTCCCACCAAGGAAGATCCAAGAGCTACCTACATTCGTCTCTGTTTGAACATAAAAAAACTATTCTGTCTTAGAAAACTCTGTTTGATTCCCAGAAAGCAGGGCAGAAATGCGCCACAAAAATAATCCACAAATGACTAGATATCCAAGCAGAAAATTACCAACAACTTGATAATTTTCCACCATTACTGAAGAGATAAAAAAGAGTCCTTTGTGCTTTGAACCAGTTATATTTACATACAAAGACATTTTCAATATTTTTTCCAGGTTCAAATCACTTGACTTGTTTCTTAAAAATTATTGCCTTAGATGATATCACATTTCCATACAATTCTTGAACTTTCTCTGTGTCATATAGGATTATAACTGAACCCAAATATTCACATTCAGATTGAGGGAAAAAAGTTTATATATTAGGCATGTTTAATCTAAGAAATATAAAATATTAGTATTATGAGAAATTATAGAAAAGGCCTGGCTTAAGACTTTAAGAAAATTCCAATGCCTGACCATTAATCTTGATGGCAAATCTTGTTTTCAAATTTTCTAATAATTAACATTATTCTAATTTTTCATATTGTACTTTCCTCTTTACCTTGGCTGTCAGAAAGCCCAATGTTAAATTTTTATTTCAAGCTTAGTCATGGCACCATTTCCAGTTCCAAGTAAAACTGTTTTCTCTTTTCCTCAAGATAATTTCTGCTCTTTATTTTATTGCCTTGTATATATGTGCATGCAATCTTAGAATAGCTTTGCTTGAATTCGTTTTTAGAGAAAGTGGGACCATAGACTAAATATTTGCTCTTGGGATTACTTGATTACTTAATTTACTGTTATTTTATATCATCCTAGTATACTTTTTAAATTCAAAATTTTGAGATTTTATAGCAAAAATATAGAGAGAGCGATGGAGAAGAACAGGGAACATAGACAGCAATTCAAAATAGTCATCATAATGTGACCTTATTCTCTAGTCAGAAGCAAATAATGAAGACATACGCATATTTGAACATAAGAGAGGGTTATTGTTATTACAGGTAAATACCCAGGATGCACCAAGGGAAATTTCCAATTAACAAAAACCACACGGCCATAGGTAAACCCTCTGAACTGATCAAACAGAAAATGGGTCCTTTTGCTCATTGGACAGAACCGAAGTCAATTAAGGTATTCTGAAAGGCCTTAAAATTTTGAAGTATGCCTTTGATAACGAGAGTTTCTTTCTCTATCTGAAAAACTCTGTACTTTCCCTACAAATATTTGGAGTCATTTTAGGCTTAAAGATGAAAAGACATCACAAACTTTTCCATACAACTAATATGCCCGCATCCTGTGTTCGAGGTACATTTTTAAAAAAAGAAAGACCAAGCCGGGCTCGGTGGCTCAGCCTGTCATCCCGCGCCTTGGGAGGCGGAGGTGAGTGGATGGCCTGAGCCCGCGGGTTCGAGACCCGCCTGGGCAAC
>NW_007087001.1:28944-29385 GCF_000164805.1 Carlito syrichta
GGGGCCGGGAGCGGCCGCTGCCCTCCAGTCTGGGCGACCGAGTGAGACTCCGACTCAAAAGAAAATAAAAATAAAAAGTAAAAAAGGAAAGATTCTAAGGCACAAATCTTCAACTCTTGCTTCAATTGTGTAGGAGCTACTAATCGTTTCCCCAAAGCCACAACAAGGAGTGTGTGGGGCGGGGGAGAGTTTGAGTATTAAAAAACAGGAGCTTTCTAAGGAAGCAAAAGACAAGGGACGATGTACGAGACTCTCTACTGCAAAAGTTCCGGAAAACTAAGAACAGACAAAAGACCAGGGAACATGACTGTATAGCTTGGATATCTGCGGAAGGTTGATGGACCAGCACGCCCTGGTTAGGGAACGCTGTTCCAAACGTGCCTTTATTTATTCATTTGCTTTTATTTTTTTTGAGTGGGCGTCTCCCTCGGCCGCCCAGAC
>NW_007087001.1:29820-109350 GCF_000164805.1 Carlito syrichta
GGCAGCGCCCGCGTCCCGCTCTTCCCTCGCATCGCCGTCGGCGTCCGGCGGGGCCCGTGGCGAGGGCTCGCGCCCGCCTCCGGGGCCCAGCGCGTGGTCTCGGCCGTCCTCCGAGGGAGACTTGGACGCTCCATCCACCCGCTGCTCGGCCGGTCGTTCTTCGTCTGCCTTCTCATCTTGCTTCTCCGCATCTGCTTCAAAATCTTCTTCGTATCCTGGAAAAGTACAGCGGAATGAAGACAGGACCTCTGAGACTTCGCCGGCTTCCCTCGGAGGAGAGCTTGGGGCCCAGGACCCTCCCCTCTCTAAGCCTCTCTTGACTTCACCTCTTTCGCCCCATTAGTCAACATGGACACCGAACAGCAAATGATCAAAGGCTGCAACCAGCTCCGTACCGATGGCACAAGAGAAATGAAGCTCCAGTGACAAGGCTGAAACCTAATCAAAGTCCATTTACAAATGGACGCCGTCATCCGCGCTGGCCAAGATGGAAAGAGAATTTGATATCAAACAATAAATTAGAAATAAATTAAAAATGAAGAGAACAGGATTACGATAATGAAAGTTAATTTGGAGATCCAGTGAGGTCACATTTCCTGTGAAAAATGTTCAAAATATTTGGATATCAAGTTAATGAATAGTGAAGTGGAAAAATTCAATTAATCAAGTCCAAAGGCCCCGAGAAGCTACACTGTGAACAGTACTTTCTTTGAGAACCAAACGGACATCAAGAAAAGGCATGAGGAAGGATTCTAGACCTAGGCCAGAACTGAAATCACATGCATTATTCATTCCTACAATAAATGAAATAATTACATCTCAAGGATAAAATTTATACAAAATAGAACATTCCTGTCACGGCCACAAATGTTCTCACTCCCTACAGAGGTGCAACAAATCTGTAGCAGGAAAAGGAAATTGTCACATTAGATAAACTCCAGCTGTCCCTCGTGGTTATAATTTTTCACCTTTCATATTTAATTGTTCCCCTTTCTCTTTCACCAAAAATTAAAAAATCTTGATATGACAACATGCCAAGAATAGAGAGGGGAAAAGGAGCTCATGCAGAACCAATTAAGCAAATAAATAATTATCCTTAAAATAAAAATTACAGGCAAAATAAAAGTTTCTCAATTGTGTGTGTTTGGGTTATTAGATATTTTGGTTTCTCTTCCAGCAAAGGGGGCCTCTCGGGTAATTTACTTGAGACTTGTCCACCCTGCTGCAATGAAAGAAACTTAACTTAGAAATGTATGCCCTGGACCTATGAAGAAAGCTCTGTAAATGCAGAGACTGAATAAGGGAGATGAAAGAGGAAGCGTGAAATAAAAACTGTAACAAAGAAGGTCAAAGAGAATTAACCACATAAATGCTTTCACAAAATAGATGTAATACACTTAAGTGAGAAATGTGATTATCAGTAAAACAAAATTGTAAAATAAGCAAGAAGATGAAGCATTTCCTTTATCCAACAGGACATACTAACAAAAACAAATATCTTGATCCAAGTATTGCTGGCCAAGTTATAATTCCTTACTTGGTCCGGTTAACTGTTAATCAATAAGCCTTTATTGAGAACCTTCTATATGCAAGATACATTACAATAAGACAATCTCTGCCACCAAGAAGCTCCAGCTTTTGTTGAGGACTTCAGATGCAAATACACAAGCACTACTGTATTCATTTTATAGAAGTTTTTAATGTATGGTCCTTAGCAATGTCAGTTTCAACATACTGGGATGGATTACTATGGACTTTTATACGAGACACGTGATTGACTGTGGGAAGTAGAAGTGGAATGGAATCAAAAAAGGACAGAGTCATGTCAAGGGGTCGTGGAAGACTCCATGAAAGTGAAAGGAGACAGTACCGTGAGCTGCAGAATACACACACATAGGTCATTTTACAGGTACCTGCTACTGGTCACAAGATAAGCAGAGGACCAGACAGAACAGGAGTGGGTTGCTGCAAGTCCATCCATAGTACGACACAGTCGTGAAAAGTGAGGGCTTGGAATCCAGAAGTCTTGTGCCCAAGACTCAGTTGAAACCCTAATTGACTGTGTGCTTTTGGGCAATTTGTTTACATCTTTAAGCTTTAGTTTCTTCATTCATAATACGGATGGTTCAAAGCTGTGGTGAATATTAAAAGCCATCATTCCTAGAGCATCTTAGCACAGTGCCATGAAGAGCTGGTACCTAATAAAGATTAGGGATTCGTAGTCATCGTGGTTGCATTGGGTCACAGAACAGGAGAAATCACATATAACATGTGCCCCACTGACAGCAAGGCACCTTCATGGTGGCAGCTGATTGAAACCAGGGCAATCAGGGCACCACTACAGCTGCATGACTGAAGCAGAACACAAGATTGAAGGAGCACACAGCAAACCACAAGCACAGTCCCTGCATCCGGTTTGGCAGAAGCTCCTGTGTTTTCTCTCAAATATGAAGCTCAAGGCTGCCTGGGCTTTGTTCTAGCCCCCCTATCATCATGCCTACTTCTCAGCCTCCTGTTCCCCAGGCATCGTCCGTCGGCATCACGGCCCAAGGCACAGCACCCTTGTGCCATCTATGCACCGACTTGGTGTGAGTGCAGTAGTGGCGTGCTTCCAGAGATCTTTCGCACCATTTCTCCTGTTCCCCACATTCCATTTGCCTTCCTCTAGAGAGCATAATTAGCTTGTTTACCATCCCCACTAATAAGGACGTGAGTCAACACCAGGTCAGCATCTATCAAGACGCAAACTTCCCTCGCTGACCTTGACTCGCGCTTCTTGCTGCTCTTACATTAGCAGCGATTCTGCAGAGAGCTAAAGTCTTACTGCGGCTGCCTTTTTTTTTTTTTTTTTTAATAATTTTTTCAATAGAAATAGACATCTAAGGCCCATTAACTAGGCAACACAGAAGAAAGACTTCAGGAAAAGCTTTATCATAGATTTAAAGTGCATCACTCATCGCACTAGCCATGTTGGTTTTTTTGTTTTGTTTGGTTTTTGAGTTGGAGTCTCACTCTGTCACCCAGACTGGAGTGCAGTGGCCGCTCCCGGCCACCGCAGCCTCGACCTGCTGAGCTCCGGCAATCCTTCCGCCTCAGCCTTCCAAGTAGCTGGAACTACAGGCGCGCACTACCACGCCCAGCTGACTTTTTGATTTATTGTAGAGATGAGGTCTCGCCAAGTTGCCCAGGCGGGTCTCGAACCCGCGGGCTCAGGCAATCCATTCACCTCAGCCTCCCAAAGCACGAGATTACAGGCTGAGCCACCGAGCCCGGCTGCCATGCTGGTTTTAGTAAAAAGTAAGGAAATGATAAAGCTTCTATTGAAAGTGACTTTAATAGACTGCTATGTCTTAAAAGTTAAAACACATGAAAATGCATCTCATGTGTTAGTCTCTCTGTGATTGCTGTTGCTAGAGGTATTTTTAAGTTCTCAACCCAAGATAAGAGGAAGACTAGAAGAGATCATGGAGAAAGGTGAACTGGTGAAGGTGTTGTAAGTGAAATCTTATGTAAAGATAGTCACATTATGTTAGTAACAAACAAACATGAAGTCCAGTGCAGTAACAGTCCTGTAATTATCCTCTTGGATTTTTGAAACGCTTGGGCAACAGCACGAGGTGAGGAAGAAGATGCCTAGGAGGAGCTCTTTCCTGAAGCCCTTCCCCAGGTCACCCCAGCCCATGGCCATTATTCCTCTAACCCAGGTTTTGTCCTGAGTATCCTAGGGACACTCAGGGAGCTCTCTTCCTGATTCTTTGGACACCGTAACTCACAACTATGTAGCATCCAGGATAGTTTGTATAAAACAGAAGCATGTACAGGATTTGAAGACCAAGCTTTGGAATTAGACAAGCCTGGGTATAAATTCTAGTTCTGCTGCTACTTTCTTTTTGGGTGTTGAGCCTCTGTTTCCCAGCCTGTAAAATGGAAGAAATAATAATACCTATCGCATTGAGTTGTGAGGATAAAATGAGATAGTGTGAGGAAAGGACCTGGTCCAGTGCTCAGTGCCTGGAACTTTTATTATTGTTGTCATTATTACTTTACATGTTCAAAGTACAGGAATAGCTCAGAGGTAGCTCAGAATACCACGGTAAAGCGACTCACACAAATTGTTGTGGTCACTAGCTTCCCAGTGCCTATACAAGTGATGTTTACACAGTGCCATGGTCTATTAACTGTGGACTAGCCTTGTCTAAAAACACAGGGTGCACACTTTAACCAAAAAATACTTTCTTAAGAAGAATTCTAATGGTCATCTGAGCCTTGGCGAGTCATCATCTTTTTTCTGGAGGAGCCTCTTGCTGACTGATCAGGTGGTGGCTACTAAAGGCTGGTGCCTCTGTGGCAATTTCTTAAAATGACACACACATGAAATTTGCTGCCTCAGCGGACTCTTTCTTTCGTGAAAGGCCGATCTGTAGCACGTGGTGGTGTCTGGTCGTCTTTTACTCACAGCAGGACTTCTTTCAAAATCGTAGTCAATCCTCTCAAACTCCTGCCACTGGTTTATCAATTAAGTTTAATGAATATTCTAAATCTTTTGTTGTCATTTCAACAATGTTCACAGCATCCTCGCCAGGACGTTTCAGCTCAAGAAACCACTTTCTCTGCTCAACCATAAGAGCAACTTCTCACTGGTTCAAGTTCTCCCATGAGATGGCAGCAATTCAGTCGCACCTTCAGGCTCCACTTCTAATTCTAGTTCTCCTTCCTCCACTCAAGGCTTGAACCCCTCAGAGTCATCCATGAGGGCTGGAGTCAACTTCTTCCAAACTGTTAATGTTGCTCTCTTGACCTCCCCCCATGAATCACGAATGTTCTTGATGCCATCTGGAATGGTGAATCCCTTCCAGGTTTTCAATTTACTTTGTCTAGACCCAGCACAGGAATCACTCTCTATGGCAGCTTTCGCTTCACAAGGATGTAGCTCTTAAATAATAAGACTTGAGAGTCAAAATTACTCCTTGATCCGTGGGCTGCAGAATGAATGCTGTGTTAGCGGGCAAGGAAACAGCATTCAACTCCATGCACCTCTTCATCTAATCCTTGGTTGACCGGGTGCATTGTCTGTGAGAAGTAGTATTTTGAAAGGAATCTTTTTCTCTGAAGCAGTAGGTCTCAGCAATGGGCAGAAAATATTCAGTAAACCATGCTGCAAACACACATGTGCTATCATCTAGGCTGTATTATTCCATGTGTTGGACACAGGCTGAGTCTATTTAGCATAATTCTTAAGATCCCTAGGATTTTCAGGGTTCAGCTTAAAGTCACCAGCTGCTTTAGACCCTAACAAGAGAGTCAGCCTGTCCTGTGAAGCTTTGAAGCCAGGCATTGACTTCTCCCCTCTCCCTATGGAAGTCCTAGATGGCATACTTTTCCAGCATAAGGCTGTTTTATTGACACTGAAATCTGTTTAGTGTGGCCGCCTTCATCAATGCTTTCAACTGGCTTGAGGATGCTTCTTGATCAGAACCTGCTGCTTCACCTTGTCCTTTCATGTTATAGAGACGACTTTTTTCCTTAAATCTCGTGAACCAACGTCTGCTAGTTTCACACTCTTCTTCTGGACCATTCACACCTCTCTCAACCTTCATGGGGTTGAAGAGAGTCTGGGCCTTGCCTTGGATTAACTGTGGCTTATGGGAATGTTGTGACTGGTTTGATCTTTCATCCAGACCACTGAAACTTTCTGTATATCAGCAATAAGTCTGTTTCACTTGCTTGCCATGCGTGTGTTCCCCGGGGTGGCACCTTTCATCTTCTTCAAGAACTTTTTCATCAATAACCTGGCTAAGCGGCCCAAGAGGCCTACCTTTTGGATGGTCTCGGCTTTTGACATGCCTTCCTCGTGAAGCTTAATCATTTCTAGCTTCTGTTTTAAAGTGAGAGACCTGTGACTCTTCCTTTCACATGAGCACTCAGAGGGCCATATGGTTTATTGATTAGCCTAATTTCAACATTGTTTGATGTCAGGGTATGGGGGATCCAAGGAGAGGGAGAGAGAGGTGGGGAACAGTTGGTCAGTGGAGCAGTCAGAACACATTTACTGATTAAAATTGCTCTTATATGGGTGTGATTCATGGCACCCCAAAACAATACAAGAGTCACAGATCACCATGCCAGATATAATAACAATAAAGTTTAAAATATTGTCAGAACATGACACAGAGACATGAGTGAGCCCACGCTGTTGGAAAAATGGCACCCACAGACTTGCTTGGTGCAGGGTTGCCACAAACCTTCGATTTGTCAAAAACGTAATATCCGCAAAGCACAATAGAGCAGGGTGTGATCAAATGAAGTATGCCTGCACATGGATGTGTGTATGTATACACACGACTGTGCATGTGTTTGTATGTGTATCCATATATGGAGGAGAGAAGGAGAAGAGGGGGAAGGGAGGAGAAAGGAGAACAGAGAGAAAAGAGAAGGAAGGTTTAGGTTCCAGGACCCTAAGCCTATGTCAGCTGCTTTTAGCTATGAAATACTCTATCACCATATGCTCATATAGGTCATACCTCCCTGATGCCAAAGCAATTTATCAATGCTCAAAATCAAGCACATTTAAAAAAAAAAAAAAAAGACATTTCTATTTGATGCAAATGGGCTCAACAGAGTCTCTGGTTCACACAGACAGACATTCTCCTCCCCTCTCTCACCCCCTACAAGCACCTTCCACCTTCCTGGAGTGAGGACTGCCCCCCTCTAAGGTAGGTGACACAGGACTCCAAAGAAAACAGCAGGAAAAGGGCAGAGGGACCCCTCCCGTCTAACAGGGCAGTCTAAAGCCCACACTGAGTAACTGCATTTAATGGGTACTTTTGCAAATTTTGATCATCACACTTCAAAGACATAAACAAAACAATAGCAGCAACAACAGAAGACTGACTGTGCTACTGATTACCATAATCTAAGGTATTTTCCTGGTCATCTTCCCAAACATCTCGTCCTGGTTTTCCTTTACGCTCCATTTCTTCCATGACTGTTCTCACTTCTCTGAACTCTGTTTTCATTTCCTGAGCCGAAAACACGGCCGAGGCAGAGGCTGGGCTCCCCTCAACCTCAACCTCGTTTCTTCCTGGTATGCCTTGCTCTCTCCCCTGCCGCACTTTCTCTTCACCCTTCTTCGGTTCTTCTCTTTCCTCTGTGCTCTTTTCCTTCCTAGGGTTTGGCGAAGATGCTTTTCTGTCAAGGCCCATCGCAATAATGCACCTATAAAAAAGATCAACACAGTGTTCATTAGCCCTTATATTCAGCACAGTGGAAGCGCCCAGATTTTGAAATCACATATCTCTTTTTCTAGCCACAAATGATATGAAAAATGGTGTTCTACTATCCATAGGTAAGTTAAAATGATATGAAAGATATTGCTATACTACATAGATACTTTTTTTAAAACTATTTTATTTTATTGATATTAAAATATTTTAAATAAGTACAAATTCTTAATAATTTCACCCACAATAATAAACAAAAATAGAAAACAACTCATCAACCAAGAACGATATTGTCAAACTAAATTTTGTGCCTTAAAGCATATTTTTGACCTTTTAATAGTCATATATATGTATATGAATATGTATAAAGTACACACACACACGCACACACACACACACACACACACACACACACGCAAATATGTCTAGTCCTTAAGTGAGATTTATGTGATAAAACAACACTGAGGTTTATAAACACAGGGACACTGATATAAAAATTATCAGAAGAAAAATGCCATGCAGGGTTAAATAATTTACTATTAGAACAACAGCAACAAAAGACTTACATACAAGGTTGACTAAATAAATATGATTGATTTTTTAAGAAACATATATGGTCAAATGTTGTAGCATCTTTTAAGTAAATAATATTGGAGTCTGCACATTTATCTTAATAAAACTGCCATTTTTGCTTTTAGAATGGCCTTTTGAAGCCCGTACTACAGTATTCTGGTGATTTTTGCTATCAATATGCTTTTGTTCCTCAAAAATGGCAATGATTTGTAGAGGTTATAAAGTCATTCCTAGTCTAATAGGGTGAACCATGCAGATGATCTGAATATATTACATTAAAAATTTTAAAATCAATCACAAAGATGTAATGTGAATAAATTTTCTTCTATAGCTTTTTTCCACCTCTCAAGTTAATACCAAAATAAGAATTCCCATCATGGTAATAAGTACATTAATAAAAATAATGACTATGATAATGATAAGATGACTGAGCACTTCTTCTGTGCCAAGCTCTTCGCTGGGTGCTCCGTCTCCATTATCTTAGGGAATCCATTACCCTGCAGACCAACACATTAAGAGCTATCACCACCACTTGACAAATAAGGAAACTGGGGCTTAAAAGGTTTTGGAAGCCCAAGGTCACACCACAGCTTGATGACGGCGCTGGATCCCAGCTCATGAGGGCTAGACCCCAACCCCACCCACTGAAGCACAATCATGCTGTTCTAGTAATCGGGCAGCCCTCAAGGGACTAGTTATGCTGGGCCTAGTGAAGACCACTGCTTACACAGACAGACATCACACAGTTGGGCTCACCACCGGAGAAGGTATTCACACTCTCAGCAGAAAACAACAATCTGGAGAGCCTTCTGGCAAGGTCTGGGGACAATCCATGGCCTGGAGACGTGTCCAGAGTCCATGTGCCTCCTCCTCTAGAACTGTGCACGACCCCTTCCCTCCACGTTGCACAAGTGCCGGAGAACAGAATTATTCATAGTGGGTAGGTCAGACGCACTCAAGGCTTGCCAGTCCAGGAAGAATAAGAATAGCATGTAAACTCTGATATTTGCCTTCAGTGAATCACATCCAATGGCAACTTCCTAAACTGAAGATTTCACCAGATTCCGGCCATCTCCAGTCTAGAAAGCGCATAGCAACTGACTAATAACTTCTCCCAAAAAGCAAATATGAGAACTGAGGTATATCACTTAACTTTTCAGTATCTCCCCGTAAAATAAAGCTAAAAGGATTTGCACTCAATGTTGCCATCGGGCTGTAAAAAAACGAGATATTAAGAATAAACTTCTATCTCCCATATTAAGCATGATAAATATTTCTCGGCTGTAATGATAATGTGCTTAGCACATTGCTTTCCTTAGAATGAAGGTGTCATGAATCTTCACAGAAATATGATTATGAGAATGGCCTTCTGTTCAAGCTGTTCCTCTCTTATCAATGGCAATACCAAATCCATTGATTTGAAGCTTCTGATATGCCGTTCCTTTTAGTTTATGCTGTGGCTGTGTAAAGGCTTTGATGCGTCCCTACTGCATGCACAGACTTTTTATTGCCCGTCTGCTGAAGGGAATTGGACAAGCAAAGTGAGTAACATCTGTGCTCTCCTCATCCCTGATACCTGTTTGACTTCGAACATAATTTGAGGCGTTGATTATGATTACTGAAGCTCAAAGCAGTCTGCCTTCTACTTGGCCAGGCAGTTTTTCTTCCTGTGTTTCACTCTAGCAACTGGAAATAGCTACTGTGCCTCTTCACATGGTTCCCATGATGGAGTGATGGGAACAATTGTGGAACCTATCTTCAGAAGTGGACCACGGCTCAGCTTTTTTTTATGTTCTGAGGACCTTAAACAGTTCATTTCTAATCCTCTTGAGAAATAGAACACTCTCTTGTTTCATTTTACCAAGCCCTCCTTTTTCTTGCCATTCTAGGGACCAGCATTTTTAAAATGAATTAAAATTAATTTCATTTTGAACAAATTAGTGTCCATTGCTTAAAATAACTAACAGTATCGTTATGAGTGTGACAGCAAAAAACAAAGGTTACACAATAGGATAAGTGATTTCCATCTCTGTCGAGGTAGCTCTCTGTTCTCACTGGATTTCTGCAGTGCCAGCGCCTCTAAGATAAGCAGAGTCAGGTGGGAAGGGGCCCAACAAGCAGGTCTTACCCACCTGTCCCTGCTCCAATAAACCGGCCCAACTCGACTTTTACCTGATCTCAACAGGGAGACAGACATCAAATGACAATACAGTGTTCTCCTCTGGGCATTCGCAGATTTCGTTGGAAGAAATAGTTATGAAGCTAACCAAAAAAAATTGAAAACCATTCTCCTATAAGAACTGTGCATTTTAGTTGAGGGTCCCAGGTCTTATTCTTTAATAGCACAATGATTTTGATATTATTATTTGAAGAAAGAAGCTAGAGGGACCAAGTGCTGAAGTCATAGGAAGAATTGCACAGAGGTTAGTAGGCGTTGACTAGGAGAACAGATGCCATCAGTCAGATGTTGGTACTGATTACACCTCTACAGAAAGTGCTCACAGCTTGGATTTATACCACTCCTCCCAAAGAACGCATTATGTTTGCACACAGATGGTTGCATGTAAGCTCATTAGCTTCCCTGGGAGTTAAATAGAAATGTTTTAAGTGACCTGCCCACAAATAAGGAGATACATGTGAGCTGGATGGAAGCCAGTTCAGGTGGGGCCCCCCAGTCCTCCGGGGAACTATTGCTACATCGCCCTAGGCTGTTCGCTCTCCCTCCATCTGGATGGCTCCTTCACCATTCTTCCCTCTCCTAAAACCTCCAACCCCTCTTCCCCCAGCCTTAACCTCAGTTGATACGTTTATGCGTCGTTGGAGAAAACAGAAACAGTCATCAGAGGTCTTCCTATCTGACCCAGCACATCTGCCAACTTCCTTTCTCTCTGCCCTGTACGCCCTCTTGTCTCCCGTGAGCACAGAAGAACGCAGGGGGGTGGGTCCTCCTCAGGCAACCCCTCCACCCGCGCCGCAGATCCCGCCTTCTCTACCCCACCCAAGCATCAGCTCCAGCAGAGTCTCTCTTTATGTTATGCTTCATCAACATTTTTCTTCTCTAGGGTGGCAATCCTGTCTAGTCTCATGCAAACATATTATAACATCCCTCATCTTAAGAAATAAAAAGCCCGTCGGGGCCCTACATTCTCCCTCCTGGCTACCACCTAACTGCCATGCTTTAAAGCACAACTCCGTTCAAAACTTGTCTATAGTTAGTTCTTCTCCAGCTAACTAAAATAAAGCTCACATCCCTGCTTCTCCGCTCTAAGAACTGGGGCCAAAGTCACCAATAACCAACCCACTACTGAATCAACGTCCAATCTTTCAGTCTCCACTTCACCCAACCTACCAGAAGCATGGTCCACACAGTTGTCCATGCCCACACTCTTCAAACACTTTCCTCATTTCCAAGATTCTACTCTGTCTTGGTTCTGTCTTTAATCACTGGCTTTCCTGCTTTGGCTGGTTCCCCTTTAGCTCCCATCCCTCCACAATAGGCTACTGTCAACTTGTAGTAAAGTTTAAAGTCTGGAAGCGTGATGCCTCCCACTTTGTTCCTTTGCTGAGGGTTGTTTTGGCTATTTGTACTTTATTTTGTTTCCACATGAATTTCCATATTATCTTGTTCAGGTCTGAGAAAAATGATATTGGTAATTTGATGGATATTACATTGAATCTGTAGATCGCCTTGAGTAGGATGGAAATCATGACAATATTAATTCTTCCAATCCATGAGTATGGAATGTTTTTTCCATTTGTTTGTGTCATCTTTGATTTCCTTGAGCAGCATTTTGTAGTTCTTGTTATAAAGAACAACTTCTCTGGTTAAATGGATGCCAAGGTATTTCTTTTTCTTTTTTTGTGTGCCTATTGTGAATGGGACTGTGCTTGTTATTTGGTTCTCTGCCTGCTTGTTGCTAGTGTCTAGAAATGTAACTGGTTTTTACATATTGATTTTGTACCCCAAGACTTTACCAAAGTTGATTATCAGTGTGGGGAGGCTTTTGACACACTACCTAGGGTTTCCAAGGTATAGAATCATATCATCCACAAAAAAGGCATAGCTTATCTTCCTCTTTTCCTGTTTGGATACCCATGGCTTCCTTTGCTTGCCTGATTGCCCTGGCTAGGACTTCCAGTACTATGTTGAACAGGAGGGATGAGAGTGGGTATCCTTGTCTTGTTCCCATTCTTAGGAAGAATGATTCCAACTTCTGCCCATTGAGCAAAATGTTGGCTGTGGATTTATCATAGATGGCTGTTACTGTTTTGAGGAATGTTCCTTCTATGCCTAGGTGCTTGAGGTTTCTTATCAAGAAGAGATGCTAGATTTTGTCAAATGCTTTTCTGCATCTAAAGATAGAATCATGTGGTTCTTGGTTTTACGTCCGTTAATATGCTGAATTACATTTATGGTCTTGTGAATGTTGAACAAGTCCTACATCTCAAGAATGAAGCCTGCCTCTCATGGTGGACAATCCTTGAGATGTGTTGTTGGATCCAATTTGCTAGAACCTTGTTGAGAATTTTCTCATTTATGTTCATAAAGGATATTGGCTTGTAATTATCTTTCCTTGTTGGGTCTTGGTCAAGTTTGGATATCAGTATGATGCTGGCTTCATAAAATGAGTAAGGGAGGGTTTCATCATTTCTGATTGCCGGGAATGCTTTCAATAAGATTGGTATCAGCTCCTCCTTGATGTCTTGTAGAATTCAGCTGGTAAACCCTCTGGTCTGGTGATTTTATTGGTGGGGAGATTTCTTATGACTGAGTCGATTTCCTGCATTGCTATTGGTCCGTTTAGTTTCAATTTTTCCTTATTTCAACCTGGGGAGGTTGTGTGGTGTCAGAAAGTCCTCCATTTCTTTTATTAAGTACCTGTTAAGTGGATGTCTTTCCAGTTGTTCAGACCAAAACTGCTGCATCATCTCTGACTTTGTTCTTTATCTCGTGCCCTGCATCTAATCCATTAGTAAATCCTGCCAGCTCTACCTTCAAAATGTATCTAGAACTCATTCACTTCTAATTCATTTCACCATTATCTCTTATCTGGATTAAAGCAGCTTTTGCTCTTTCCCCATTGCTCTCATTTATTTTTCTCATAACAGCTACACTCATATCATGACAGGTCAATGTTCAAAACCTGTCTGAGAGTCTTCCTGTTCACCTCAGAATAAAAGTTAAAGTCCTTGTAAATAAAAGTTAGAGTCCTTAGGACTCTACATGTCTTGGCCTCAGTGTCTCTCTAACCTTATCTACCATCTTGTTCTATTCCTTACTTTTGCTCTGGCCGCACTAGTTTAGACACACCAGACATGTTCCTGCCTCACGCTTTGCCCCTATCTGGAAAGTTGTTTCAAGAAAGAGACTTTTTCTGATTTCTGCCCAAAGGACATCTTATCAGAGAGGCCTTTCTTGACCGTCCTCCATAAACTGACTCCGCTATGACCCCTGTCCCCCTTCATTCCCTATATCTCCCTCACCCTGGGTCATGTCAATCACACTGACCCTCTGACATATATTGATTGATATATTAGTATATTATTTTTCCTTCCTCTATTAGAATAAATTCCATGAGTCGATTCACTCCTGTGTTCTACCTTGGAATGTAGTCAATTCTCCGTGAGTATTTTCAAAAAAATAAAAAATTAAAGAAAGCCACAGGCATGACTCCTGATTTCAAATAGAACATCCAGTATGAAAGCTGATGACAGTCAAAACTGACCTTTTATCATGTGTTTTGTGATGCCCAGAAGTGAAATTGGAGGGATAAGAATGAAAATTGGATCACACCATAATGTCCACACACCTCTAATGCACATACATAACTTGCAATATCCAACCATGTAAATCAGATGCTTGGCACACACTTCAGGGTTCAGCCCAAAATCAGTTACTAAGAGGAATGAGAAAACAAACAAACAAAGATCTCCTGTCTCTTCTCCTTCAGACGCAGAACTTAAAGTACTATGAGGGGGGAGAAAGTGAGAAAAAGAGAGGGAGGGAGAGAAATAACTTAAAATGCCACCAACTTTTATCTCTGTTATATTTCTGGAAATCTGATTTATATTTCATAATTTTAAATACAACACTCTGGGTTATAAGAAACAACCCTTAATTTAGATATTTTAGACTAATCTATGCTGATTTTTCTTAATAAACTGTGCAGAGAAATGCATCAGTAAAAGCATTAGAAGAAAAATATAGCAAAACTTGCCCTTTACCAAAGGACATTTGTTTCCATACTTGTAGCAAGGAGATGCTCTCTCGACACACACAAACCCAAAGTATCCTCGTTTGCCTCCAAGTCTGGAACCTTTTCGATGCTTGTATTCGCAGCAGGAGCTTAGCCTGTTCACCTGCATCCCATTCAGGAAAAAGGTGAGACTGAAGGGGAAACCATGGTGCCTCTTCGAAATAAACTGAAAGGTTTCTGGAATTAAAAAATAAATGCATTCGTGAAAACAACTGACCTTGGACTAACCTGTAAGTCACATTTTTCTATTAGATAAATTCAGTATTGTGATTTAGATCACCTTTTAATATGAGGATAAGTTTAAATCATAAAAGATGCATTATATTACTTTTATTTGTAATAAATATGCTGTCTTAATAAAGTTATTTGATTTGTAATAAAATAATAGCTCCTAAGTTTATATGAGCACATACCATAGCCAAGAATTATGCCTGATTATCTTGAGTGCATTCTTTTTTATTCCCTTTATTTATTTATTTTTATTTTAAAGATGTGGGGTACAATTCAGGGTTAGGTACATAAGTGGTCACCATACAGGTGAAGTTTGGGTAGCCTCATTGATGTTATGTGCCCCCCCTTCCCCGGGTGCATTATTTTCTATAATCACATGAAGTGGGAACATTTTTATCACTTATAGTTTCTATGTGAGGAAATTAAGACTTAGAGGAGGTCAGTAATTTACCCAAGATCATACAGTAAGTGAGAGAGAGAGAGTTTGAATCTAAACATCTCTCTCTATTCCATGCTTCTACGTTACTGCTATCCACTGACCAAGTATTTAATAACAAAACACCATGAGCTCAGTAATGCTTAACATTTTAAAACAATTTTTAGTTGTGACTTTTGATATCCTGGTACATGCACAAATGAGACCGTTTTTTCCATCTCCAAGCCATACTCGATTTGTTTGGATTGGAGGCCACTTCTTTCTCCCCACCCACCCAAAAGTCCCACCTATTGTCTACCATCAATAGTCTTTAATCACTCCAAGTCTTTATAAAACTCTTCGAAAAGGTCCCACCCTAGAGGTCCTATACCCTAAGTCTGAGAAACCCTGTTCTCTACAAAGTGGCTCAAAACCCTGCTTCTCATGAACACTTTAAATGTCACTTCCTACAAAAAAAAAAAAGCTTCCTTGGATGTTCTACTATTAACAGTAAGAGAGAGAACAATTTTCGCCTCTCTACTACATACACAATTCCTAGTGTGGGACTTACTACACTATATTAAGATATGTGTACTACACCAGAGGTTTTCACACTTGAACATGCATCAGATGATTATTATTGCAACGCAGATTGCTGTGCCGCCCCCTAGAGCTTCTGATGCAGTAGATCTGGGGTAGGGCCCAAGAACGTGCATTTCTAGCAAGGTGCCAGGCGCTACCAGTCTAGGGACTGCACTTTGGGAAGCTGATCTGGATGTTTGCTGCCCTGTGTGCTTGTGAAATCCACAAGAGCTAAAGCTAGTCTCACATATCTTTGTTTCCCCAGGTCCGAGGACAATGGCACAGAAAGATTCCCCCAGATAATTAGTGAGTTATTTTTTTAGTGTATTTCTTGTAATCATCTAGAAACATTGTGAAAACCACATTTTGCCCCTTAAAAATCTCAAATCAGTCACAACTTATTTTGAAGAATCGACTTATTAGTAAGATAATTCTGTCACTTATACCTTTGTATTTGTGATATGAAATTAATCAAACTAGAAAAAAGTGAAAAAGTTAGTGTCTTGGAAAACCAAGAAACCATAGAAGTAAAAGTCCACCTGTCTTAAAGATAAATGGACTCCTCAAGTGGCAACCAGAAAGCAAGTTTGACTGCTTTCATAACAGAAACTTGAATTCTACATTCATGTAACATGAGCCATTCTGTGCAGTGTCATGGCCCATAGCTCCCTATGTTCCCAGTCCGGAAAGAGAGCACATCAAGGAAATGCTGAGATTGGACACAGGGAACCAACCTCTAGATAGACTGCCCTTCCATCTGAGGCCCACGGAGGTAGATAGCATCTCCAGTTAGTGTTCCATTTTGTTTTTTCAATTTTTTTAAGTTTATGGAACAAGAATGGATCTCCCCTCTTTATTCCCTTGTTAGGTCTTTTCTAACTTTCTGTTTTAAAATACAGTGACACATCCCAGTCCTTGCATGATGGTTTCTTTAGGGAGAAGTGGAAAGAATATACACTAGAAACCAGAAAGTTTTGGTTCATGAAGCAGGTCAGTGTCCCTTGGGGAGTCATTTAACTTTGCTGCATTTCAGAAATCTCATCTGTATAATGGAGATGGTGAGGTGGGGTAGGCTGGTGACCTAGTCTATCTGCTTCACAGAGCAGTCTTAAAGAATATGGAATGGACATATTAGAAAGCTTTGTAATCCCACGCCTTGGGAGGCTGAGGTGAGTGGATTGCCTGAGCCCGCGGGTTCGAGACCCACCTGGGCAACTTCGCGAGACCTCATCTCTACAATCAATCAAAAAATCAGCCGGGCGTGGTAGCGCACGCCTGTAATTCTGGCTACTCGGAAGACTGAGGCGGAAGGATCGCCAGAGCCCAGCAGATCAAGGCTGCGGTGGCCGGGAGCAGCCCCTGCACTCCAGTCTGGGCGACCGAGTGAGACTCCAACTCAAAAAAAAGAAAGAAAGCTTTGCGTACTACTTGTTCAGCACAGTTATTTATTGCTCACTGACAGTGGGCAGCACTGTTTTGGGCTTTCAAAAGAAACAAAAATACAGAGAAAACATCGAATGTGGTCTCCTCTCTCAAAAATACACAATTAAGAAGGAGAGGCAAAATGAATACACCAGACTTCTGGAGTGAGGTCATCAAGCTCTGTTCCCTGAAGATTTTATCTCTGGAAATTGATCAGAGACTTAAAAGAAGCAGAGCAGCAGTTATTCACGGAAAATTACTGAACTTCAGGTGAAGGCAGTGATACTCCATGGCATTCTGCCTGGGGGTCCTCCCATCCCCCACACGTCTCTGCTTCGGACGGGGTAGGGAAGGTCATGACTAAGGTCAGCCTCACTGTCCATGGGGGCTGGCCTTGATTGGGAGCAGAAGACAGACAGCCCCGTCGCCTGTGGCATTGCCAGTACTAAGCAGCAATCTCAGAGGCCAGCTCCCAGGGAAGGTGGGGGTTTCTACTAGCCTAAGACTGTAGTTCCAAGAAGGGCAAGCAACAGGCCACCAGGCTACCCAGAAATCTAACAGAGAGATACAGGCAGTAAGGTGGTCATAGAGGCAATCGACACGCTCTATATATCCCCAGCTAACTGGGGATCAGAAGCGGCATGGATCAGAGTGGGCCTGACCAATTCATACATCCACAGTCGTCCAGGAGCTTTCACCAATGCCCAGAGGAAACACAAGAGCCTGGGGGCGGCGGGGAGAGAGAGACAGAAAGAGACAGAGAGGGAGACAGAAACAGAGACAGAGAATGCCTGGTGGAAAATAAAAGTTGGAGCACACTTGAAAACCTCCTGAACTTTAAATATACTCCTGAACACACTGTGGTGGGTTGAAATATGTCTTCCCAAGAAATTCATGACCACCCAGAACCTCAGAATGTGACCTTATTTGAAAATACAGTCTTCACAGATATAATTAGTGAAGGATCAAGATGAGATGACCCCGGATTTAAGTTTTGCCCTAAATCCAACAGTTGATGTTCTTATAAGAAGAGGAGAAGACACACATGGAGATACACCAAGACGCATGCCATCAGAACACAGAAGCAGAGACTGGAGCGATGAAGCTACAAGATGAGGAATGCGGGACTGCCAGGAGTCGATAGCCTTCAGGAAGGATTCTTCCCTGGGGCTGTCCAGGTAGCATGTCCTTGCCAACACCACAGTTTGGGACTTTTGATCTCCAAATCTGTGAAGGAATAAGTTACTGTTGTTCAAAGCCACAGTCTGGGGGACAATTGTTACATCCACTCAGAAGACTAATACACCCACAAATACTACACTGAGGGAAGGTGGGGACGTTATTACTGGCTCAAGGTGTTTGAGCTTAACCTTTGACAACTCATTAGACAGTCACTAAACTACAAAAACACAGAGACAACCCTAAGAGACCAGACTAAAAAATAAAAACAGAATTCTTCAGAGATCTGAGCAAACCATCACTAGCTGTACACCGGGCTGAGGAAGGCTGAATTTCACAGACTTAGTCCAGGTAAGTCACTAAGCAGGCAAACAATAACAACACATACAAAATAAAACAAAAAAACTAGCCACAACAACCTTTGACGGGGAAGAGTCACAGCTCAGTATTCATTGTAGCTTTAATATACCATCCCAAATAAGCAGTTTTCAACAAAAAAATCAAAAGATATGTGGAAAAAAGAGAAACAGGAAAATATGACCCATACTCTGAAAAAAGCAATCAAAACCACTCCTAAGAATCTAATCAAGAGAAATGGTAATGTATGTCCACAAAAACTTGTATGCGCATAGCGGCATTAGTTTGTCTTCCAAACTGAAGACAAAACGCATGTCCACTAACGGAGTGAATTTTTCAAAAATAGGGTATATCTATGGAATAGAATATACCAGCCATATAAGGAGTGAGCAACTTCTGATACTATAAATGTTCTCAGAAACGTGACACACTAAGCAAAAGGAGCAGGAAAACGCCACCCAGGCATGATTCCATTCATAGGAAACATCCAGGAAAGAAAATCTACAGAGTCGAAAGCAGGTCAGAGGGGCCTGGGAATGCCACGGAGCAGGAATTGACGGCATGTGAGCACCCGTGAACTTTTTGAAGTGGTGGAGATAGAAGTCATCGAATGGCAGACTTATAATGGGTAAATCTGACAGTATTTCATTTACACCTCCACAAAGTTATTTTTTAAACTAAAAATAAACATCAATATATGACCACGAGTCAAAGAAAACCAACAAACAGGGCCAGGTGCAATGGCTCACACCTGTAATCCCAGGGCTTTGGGAGGCCGAGGTGGGAGAATCACTTGCGGCCAGGAGTTTGAGACCAAGCTGGGCAAGACAGCAAGACCCTGTCTCCAAAAAAGTTTTTTTGGAGCAAGACCCTGTCTCCAAAAAAAAACTTTTTTAAAATTAGGCGTGTGGTCCCACGCGCCTAATTTCAGTGCGTCACTTGAGCACAGGACCTTGAGGCTGCAGTGAGCTGTGATCACACCACTGCACTCCAGCCTCTGGTGAAAGAAAGAAAGAAAGAAAGAGAGAGAGAGAGAGAGAGAGAGAGAGAGAGAGAAAGGAAGGAAGGAAGGAAGATCCTGTGGTTTTGAGTCGTGCCTGAGAGTGGACCATCAGGATGACACAAAGTGGTAGTCAGTTGAGAAAACTGCACAGCCTAAATCTGAGTCCTGAAAGATGGGCAGGGGTTGAATTTGAAAAGGAGAAAAGAGAGAGCGTTATGGACCAAGGAAACGGCACAGGCAAAGGCGAGATATGGCACGTGGGACAGGAAGGAGCCGTGTTTGCCAGAGTTGATGGGAAATGCACGGAGAGGCAGAACAAGAGGAGAAATACAAGAAAATGGGGAGAGAAGGAAGGGAGTCCAAGGGCGCCCGGGGAAATTGGGATTTGGCTCTTTTTGTTTCCCTGCGAGCCCAAGAGGCCAAGGTCTGTCTTGTTTAAAAGGATAAACACAGCAAATTTTTAAAACGCCTGGGAAGAAACTATGCTCTTTACAAGTAGCAGAAAATATTCTCTGACTTCGTAGGCATACATAATAAACACTCCACTTGTGGCTTGAAGTCTAAAATCAAACTGCAAGACATCAGGAATTGCTATGTGGATAAAGGATGCACTTGCCACATTTCTAAATAATTAATTTTATTGTTATTTCTCATTAAAAAAGCCACATTTAAATGAGTTTATTGCTCCAAGCATATTGTTAAGTGCCCTCCCCCTTTTTAATAGAAATCTTTCAAAAACCTATTCACATTTCTCTGAGTCATCCACGGCTTTAATTTGTAAAAAGGACGGATTCTTTTCAGTTCAGCTAAATTGCTAAGATTGCTGAACTGCAAGTCAACTCTGAGCCACCCAACTTTTCAAATTTGAACAATTACTTTCCTGGCAATCAAGGGCAAGCTGAGACAAAATTATGGTGTGGACAGGATTCAATTATTTAAGTCCCCGTTCCATCCTATTATTCAAGACTGTCCAAAGCCATAACAAAAAGCCCCAGCTTCGAGACGCATGCAAAATAACACGGAGCCAAGCGACACCCTTTCTCCCATGAGCCTCGGGCTTGCACACTCATCACCGTCGCCAACCATAGAATCATGCAGCTAAGCCTCACTCGGTTTTCATTTGTATAGGCCACATTTTCCAGGAGTCACATAGACATTATGTGTGCCTTTTGTTGAGTAAAGTGTGGCCTGGGACTCAGGACAACTTTCAATATGTTAATTCCGATGTCAGACTGCAGCTAATTTCAGCACTCTCCTAAATTAATAGCTGGAAATTATACTTAAAAAAAAAATAAATGTATGTATCTATGCCACTGTCATTAGGGGATTCACACCCCTCATGTGACAAAAAATGTCAGAAACGCTTCGCTACTGAGAATAGCCAGCTGGGGCTGCATGGAACTGATCAAAGGCTTTTCGCCTAGTCAGGGGGCAGGGTATGCTCTGAATCCCGCCCAGAGTGTGGCCATGGGGGCCACTCAGCCTATCTTCCTCAGCTCATCCTCCTCATCTACAAAATGAAAGGAACGAACTCTGCAATGCTGCCACAACAGAAGACAAAATGCATTTCTCCCAAACACATAAAATGGGAAAAATTGTTTCTAGCATAATTGAGCATCATATTATACCAGGGATAATATGACAATGTATACACATCTTAAGGAATGTTCTCTTTGTATGACTTTAAGTTTGCCATCATCAGAAGTGTCTGGACACTGACGGGAACCACTTTGAGCACCCCTTGTAACTGCGGAGTCAAATGTGACTTGTATTCATGTTTTGTTACTGGTGAGTTAAAACTAACATCCAAGTATTTACTCT
Source organism: Carlito syrichta (assembly GCF_000164805.1). Lineage (NCBI taxonomy): Eukaryota > Metazoa > Chordata > Mammalia > Primates > Tarsiidae > Carlito > Carlito syrichta. Next base: position 50,881 of record NW_007087001.1, read on the forward strand.
TTTCTTAATGTTTGGAAGTTTTAAATATGCAGTTCCTAAATATTTCTAAAGTCTCTCTTTAAGAACTTGAATTATTGTTTAAATCAGTAGTTCCTGGTTTTGATTGATGAGATAAATTGAAAAGACCAAAAGTAAAATCTCCATGTTCACCCCCAACTCCTCCCTGGACTCCTAAGTCTATTTCAAGGTTGCCCCAATACAAATATTTATTTTTAAGAATAAAAATACTATTACTTTCTAAGCACAGTTTCTTTAGCAAGGAAGTAACAAACATAATCCTGTAAGCACTTTGCTGCTGCTCCCCTAAACTAAATATTGAAGAAAAACATTACAGTGCAATTTATGAAAACCTATGTTGGGTATAAAAATTATCTTATGCTGACAAACCTGGATTTATGATCCAATGAAAGCACAAATGTACTAAAAAGCTATTTAGCCAAATTCTGCACCAAGTAATTTAGGGGTGATTCACCCTGGAGTTTATTGGATTTGTGATTTTATTTCAACATACTTCTAAAGGACAAATTGCTAGTCTGGTATATTTCTCCCAGAATAATGTATGGTGTAATTCACGATGGCAAGCCAAATAGTTAACTTGTAATTTGGGGGACAGCTTATTCGTACAACATTTTAATGATCATATATCTCTATCCCAAAATTAATCTGCTACCAGGTTAAATCACTCCAAATTCTTTCTTCCACAATCTGCAAGAGTAATTGCTGCTTCAGTTTCGATCATGGAACCGTAAATCTCGATTTACTTTTAGGCAGCTGGTTTATAAGTCCCTGGATATGCATAATTTCATAAAGTGATTGAAGTCATTTTGATATTATATCAACAGCAGCTTATCTATGGCATCAACTCCCAGCAATTAAAAAAAAAATCACATTTTATGCATACCTTTTTCAAGTAGTTTGCCTTTGTAGACACAGAGGTTTTCCCCACCACAGTGCTGTTGATAAACTTTTATTTCATCCCGGCAGTCTGGGTTATCACAAGATAGGTGCACACTTTTCCCTAAATAGACCATGGTAATAGCTGCATTACTGTGCAGTGATGTTTTACGAATCCTTCTTGAGTCCTAGAATAAACAACAAAAAAATGAGGCTTATTGACTAATTACTTTCTAATCAGAGTTCTTATTCTCACATGACATTGCAATATGAAGAATTATAAAAGGCTATGGTTATGTACCTGACAATGAAACCTTTATAAAGTGTCAATTTACACAGTGCAAAAAAAAGTCGAACTTAAAATAAATCCTTCTAAATAACTACACCACATACATTTTGGCTCTGTAGTTGGGATTTGGACAAAGTTTGTCATTTTATATTTTAAGAGTATGTACACATGTGTGTGTTACATACAGTAAAAATATCAATGACACTAAGAAAAAATTACTTTGGCTCTTTTAGCTGGTTCTCAAATAAAAATCCAAACAAATTAATTAAGTAAATATTGGTGGTATCATTTTGTGCTAATAGTTTCATAGTCCCCTAGTTTTTGTAACCAACTACTTTATCTTTACAGTTGAACACTGACAATGTATCTTGCCCTGGGCTTATTCCATCTGACTCCTTCTATGGCCACTCTGAAGACTAGGGATCACATATGTTACACGCCTGGAATTATCCAGTTTCCCAGAAAGTATTCAGTTCAATGAGTATTAATATTGTTTTACTATCAAAACAATATATCCAAATAAGTCTTAAAAATTACTTTATAAACCTATTTGATATTCTGTGGCATTGCCCAATTTAAATTATTATTATTAATATCATTATTATTTGAGTTGGGGTCTCAGTCAACCAGGCTGGAGGGTGGTGACATAATCAGGGGTCACTGCAGCCTCAACCTTCTGGGTTCAGGTGATCCTCCCACCTCAGCCTCCTAAGTAGCTGGGACCATAGATGTGCATCACCATGCCTGGCTAATTTTTTTTTTTTTAAAGACAAGGTCTCACTGTGCTGCCTAGGCTGGCCAATCTAAATGATTTGCAAAAATATGCAATAAATGTATATGCCAGAGATGAAAAGGAATGCCATAAGCATTGTCTCCTAATTGATAGTCGGACGTGTTTTCATAATAGCAAATGAGCATAGTGTTCGCCCAAGTTCTAGGAGGAAGAGGAACTAGAAGACGAAGAGGAGGCTGAGGCGGAGAAACAGGAAGGCTGGGAGCGTCGAGAGATGCTCAGAAGGCCATGTACGAATATCGCAGGCTCTAGAGCGGCAAACAAGCCAGGCCTTTGTTCTCCTCAATGTCACTTTCCTAAAGTTGAGTTTTTCTCAGTGAAAAATGTGGAGACACCAAGTTTCCGAAGATCCAGAGCAGTTATGTGAGTTTGATTTCACCGAATTACAGATGCATGGGAAGTATGCGTTTTCTAAAGGTAACGGCACGGCAACAAAATTGTTTCAAGGAGCTGCTAAAGTATTTCTATTCTCAAGCCCATGCCCTGCCGCCTCAGAGGCATTTTTTTTTTTTTACTCAATTCTATTCCTCTAAAGCAAAAACAAGAGGAAATAAGTCTGACCAAATGAAGTTCTGCAAAGCAACAGTCTGAAAGTACTGGGGGGAGAAGGACCAAGATTTAAAATCCAACCCCTCGCCTTGCCTTTGGGAAGCTCAAGCTCCCGGACAGAGAGATAACCAGCAGACACGTTTCGGGGGCATCAGGAGGCACAGAGGCAAATCAGGAAACCAGATCCTTCCTTGCACATTAGAAATATCTCCCTGACTCACAGTTCACCAGAGGGACAGAGGCAGGCCTGGCCCCTGCTTGCGGAATGGTAAACCCACATTTCCTCTGGCCCGGGCAGCCGTGCAGCTGTGACACATGTCTACACAGCCCGCTGCACTATCAGCAGACCTGAGGCAAACCCAGCTCCAAGCTGCGGCTGGCGCATTTAATGAAGCGACTGATCAAACGGAAGCACCCTTCTTTTGTGCCGCGACACTTTCTGAGGCGGCAAGGATTTAGAGGTCCCTGGGAGCTGCGAGGAGATAAGCGCAGGAGAATACAAGGGAAGAGTGGGATTAGAGGGGGGGAGGCCTGCTTCGTAGGCACAGAATGAGAAAACGGAGGGGGACACTTGAAAAAGCAAAATAGGGGTGACGGCAGGCCCTCATCCTTTCCGTGTCCTCGTATTCATATTTCTTTTTCTGTTAAAGCGTATTTCTGTTAGCGACATCTCTTTTCTCTCGGGTCTAGTTATTCACTCTCTTTTTAAAAAATATTCCCCAATTATTGCCACCAAGTAAACTTTTCTGGGTTCCAGCAGGAGACCCGAGTGACAGCTCGTGATTAAATACATGCACCAGGAAACAAGCAATTGTTCCTTTCAGCTGACTAAATTGCTTCTATACTTACGTCCTACAAGGTTATAATGACCTCAGACAGATGGAACTTTAACAAGGTCTCAAGGCCCTTTCCGCTGTCCTCAAGCAAGTTTCAAAACCTTCCACGAAAACTCAGTACTATTTTTTTTTATTTTATTTAAAGCTGTGGGAAATAACTCAGGATGAGTTATACAAGTGATCATCACACAGGTAAAGTTTGGGCCTCACTTTGGTCCCCACTCTGCCTGGTTTAAGATCAGGCACCCTTATTGATGTTATGTCCACCCCCCACCCCAACCTGGCAGTATCCCACTACCGCCAATCCCTTTCTTATAGTATTATGGTCACTGTTCAGGGTCCGCTTATGAGTCAGAACATGTGGTACTCTGTCTGAAAACTCAGTACTATTTCAAGAACAGGAGCAAAACTCATGCCCCCGCACCTCCAAGCCTAGTCTTTCCTTCCTTCCTTCACTGGTTGCTTATAATTCCCTCTCATTTATTTTCAGATTTCTCAGGTGAGTACCATCTGAGCTGACAAATAAACCATGAGCCCATTGCGTATTGACCCATCAGCCATTATATTGATGCAAAATGTAGTATTTGATTGATAGACTCAGTTTTCACTGGGCTCTGCCAGGCCTGTACGGGGGTTCGTTTTAAGAGACAGTATAGACGGGAAAGCAACTGCCTTTGTTGATAATGTCAGCCAGCAACTTTTCTCCATCTACCTCGCCAAGCCCCCACTATTCTAGACATCATCATAAAGTCTTATCTGGGCCACTGCAGTAGTAGGGCGACCACAGATTTTGTCACCTGACCCGGGACGCACAGTGAAAGGAGTGTTACTAATAATTATGGTAGGGGAAAAACTTGGGGTGTCCGGTCACCCTACTCCTGAGTCTCCTCACTTCTGGTTTGATATCCCTCAAAACCTCCCTCCTCCTGGATATCAGAGTGATCTATTGTCAGCAAACAGATCATGGGACCATCCTGCTAAAAGTCCCCCGACGACTCCCTGGATGCGTGGGATAAGTTCCAACATTCCTGATCCAATCTGGATATTTGAACCCCCGCAATCTCACGTTGAAATTCGATCCTTCGTGTTGCAGGTGGGGGCTTGTGGGGGTGTTTGGGTCATGGGGGCGGATCCCTCATGAATGGTTGGTGCCATCTTTGTGGCAATGTGTGAGTTCTCACACCGTTAGTTCAAGCAAGAGCGAGTTGTTTGGAAAAGTGAGGTATCTCCTCCTTCTCCCTTCCTCCCTCTCCTGCCATCTGCCACGTCAGCTCCCCTTCAGCTTTCACCACGAGTGGAAGCTTCCTGAGGCCTCACCAGGAGTATCTTGTACAGCCTACAGAACCCTGGGCCAAATCAACCTCTGTCTTACATACATATTACCCAGCCTCAGGGATTCCTGCATAGCAACGCAAACTGACTAATCCAGCTTTTCAGACAACACAAAATGCCATCTATTCTCTAACTCCTACTCTCTCCCAATGATTGCAATTTCTTGTGTCATGGGTAAATGTCCAGCAATGGAACTGACTGTCGTGGCCCAACACTACCCACCCGCTTCACATCTCCAGGCCTCTGTCAAACGGCAGTACAATAGTTTCCTGGTTCTTCTCTCTGTCAGCAGAGAAGGATTGCGTCTTACCAGTCTTCAGGCCCCCGGGGTCTTGCCGGTACTGACTCCTAGTGAGGGACCCAGTAAACGCTGATCTGGTTGGACACAGGCATCACATAGTCTGTCCTCTACTGGGACAAAAGCTACAGTAGGTTGACCCACCCCAAATGGGAAGTTTTCTACATTTCTAGGAGCTCAAGAGGAACCAGAGTGTGAAAACGGATTGCCGGTGCCCTGGCAAACCAGTCAGCAAACTTTGCAGATTAATCCACAATAAAGATTGATGCAAAAGCCAACCTCACCCCAAGGAGGGGCGGGCCCCATGTTGACGCTGGTGGCCTCCAAGAGGGATAACCTGACACAAGCTAGAGGAGGGATGTTTATGCCCTAAAGGCTCACGAAGCAGGCAGTTGTCAGGACTCCTGTCCACGACACTCACTGGGTCCCTCCCCTTCTCCCCTCTTTCTGGCTGGTTTTGCCTTGTTTTCCCCCTCTCGCCTTTGCTCTTAGTATGTTTTCTCTTTTCTCTTTCTTCTGTCTGTTGTTCTTAACACTGTGTGACCCACACCTCATGCTTATTTCTGACCATGCCCAGAAGCTTCACAATCCCTCTGGAGGCATCAGAGGTCCAGGTTTTGAGCACCGGCCTCACCCGTTCCTTCCCACGGAAATTATAATGAAGGCTCTTCCTGAACCGCATGTCTCTCCCACTTCCCCTACACCTCCTGACCTAGCAAGTGCTTCGTCGTGCAGCCTAAATGGTGTGGTGTGACGGCTCATCTCACCTGCCAATGTAGCTGGACCACAGTCCCCAGAAGGTGGCCACACGTGATGTGGATGGAACCCTGCCCAAGCACGTGGTGGGCCTACCAGTTGGTAGGTCTCCCATGCCCGGGTGACAATCAAATTCACACTTTGCAATAGCCAGGAAGAAGAACATACCTGTTCTCACCGGGAGATAGGCAATAGTGACGGTTGTCAGCCATGAAGGAACCTGTTGGGAGATTTCCTGCAAAGTTGGATAGAGCACCACCATGTGGAATCTACTAAAATCGAGATAAGCTTCTCTTGCCCTCCCCGCCCCTCTGCTTTTCACCCTGAGGTCTCTGGTTCTATCTGCTCACTCTACTCATGGTTGGAAGCTCATTTCAAATGCCGCCTTCTCCCTGAGGCATTCTCCAGGCGCCTCAGTCAGAGTAAATGTTTCTTTCCTCAGTGCTCCTTCTGTGCTTTATATCACAAAGACAGTACTCACCCCAGTCTATCATGGCTGACTGTCTATATCTCTGGCCCATCCCTCTTGCTAAACTGCAATCTTTCTGAGAGCAAGGATTGAATCCTCCTCATCTTGGTAACCTCAGTACCTACTATAGCACTTGTCATAATCAGTAAAAGCTGAGCTGAACTCTTTGTTCACGTAGAGGAAGAACGTTGGTATACGAGGATGGCAGTAGTTCCCTTAGGAGCTAGTTAGCCAACCCCTGAACCAGGGGATGGAAAGGATTATCAGGTGCATGAGCCCTTGCCAAGAGGAAGGTGTGCTGTCTGAAACAGCAGCATTGGCCTCATCTGGCTCTCAGGCATCTTTTAAGATGGGTCTTTTGATGGGCAGTTCTGCTGGTTCCATGTTTTTGCTATTGTGAATAGTGCTACAATAAACATACGTGTGCAGGTATATTTTTCATAGAGTTATGTGAGTTCCTCTGGATATATTCCCAGAAGGGGGAGAGGAGTGGATTTTTCAAATGTGGTACATATACACAATGAAATATTACGCAGCCATAAAGGGGGACAAAATTATGAACCTCACGGCAACTTGAATCGACTATAATGGTCTACAATACTGAGTGATCGATCACAGAAACAAAAAACTGAGTACCACGTGTTCTCACTCATAAGTGGACCTTGAATAATTGTTATAATGCTATAAGAAAGGGATTGGCAGCTGTGGGAAACTGCCAGGGGGGCCACACCTCATCCACAAGTGTACCTGCATAATGGCCATTTGTATACCTAATCCTGAATTGTACCCCACACTTGTAAAATAAAAAATAAAACAAAATAGAAGTTGACCTATTTGAGTGAGATGTGCTGAAACTATAAAATACTCACTGAATCTAAAAGACAGTATAAAAAAATATATAATACCTCACTAAAAGTTTTCATATTGATTACATATGGAAATGATATTTGGGATATGCTTGATTAAATAAAATGTATTAAATACTTTTGAAACTTATTTCACATTTTTCTCTTTACCTTTTTAAATGAAGCTACTAGAACATTTGAAAACCCGCATATGTTCTTGCATTTTATTTCTCCTGGACATCTCTGATCGAAAGGAATTGGCTATTAACTGGATGTGTGATGCAAGGGAAGAAGGAATTCTAGATTTTGAGACCAAATTCCCGGAGACAAGGTTGTGCTTGGAGAGAAAGTAATTGTAACAGAGAAGCAGCTTAAGTTGTGACCATGTCGAATCCGAGAGGCAGTGGGACCTATTCTGGTTAAGCGCCTGTGATTGCACAGGGCTTCTTTGGAGCCTAGGAGAGGGGCAGGGGACATTCACAGAATGTGGGGGAAGTTCCAGAACTAGTGTCATGCCCAGAGAAACTTTTGGCACTCTCTTTCAGAAAAATATGAGAAATAAAGACAAACTTTGTTATACTATTTCAAAAATAGATAAACAATTTTTTTTTTTTTTTTTGGAGTTGGAGTCTCACCACGCCATTGCCCAGGCTGGAGTGCAGTGGCACGCTCACAGCCACTGCAGCCTCGACCTGTTGGACTCTGGCGATGCTTCTGCCTCAATCTTCCAAGTAGCCGGAACTACAGGAGCGCGCTACCATGCCCGGCTAATTTTTTTTGATTTATTGTAGAGACAAGGTCTCATCAAGCTGCCTGGGCTGGTCTCGAACCCGTGGGCCCAGGCCATCATCCCAGTCTCCCAAAGTGCTGGGATGACGGGCTTAAGCCACCACATCCGGTCATCATTTTTAAACATAAGAACCATTAAGTAGGTTCTTATTTGAAAGCGTGCTCTTTTTCACATTGTTAAAAGCTAGTTGTGGAACTATCTGCATTTTTAGTCGGCTTCTGTGTAGAGTAGGTGACTCTCTCGACCCTGACACGGAAGGCTGGAGGTGGGCGACATAAGCCTCCGTGGAAAGTCCAGCTAGTCTGAGTGTCTGTAAATCCAGTGGAAAGCTCTGAAGATGCTGGACCCAAATGGGACAAGGCAGCAGGGTACAAGGCACCTTGCCAGACCGTGAGGCCTGCCTCACCTAGTCCTCCCCAGAGACACAAGTCACAGAAGCCAAAAACGCTCACAGCCCCTTGCAGGCAGGGGGCTACCAGCAAGCCCCATTCTCTTGCCTTTTACTTCTCTCCTTTTTCTTAGGAACCTTTGAAGGAGGCTTTGGAAGTTGGTAGTCAGAAACTGAATGAGAATTTAACATGTCAATTAGTCATGAGAGCCGTGTTCCCCAAAGGAATCTTTTCTGTATCTAAATAAAATAAACTCAAGTACTAACGTAAATGCATGTGACGCTCCCTACTGAGCACATTTTACTCCGGGCTAAAGTCAAATCCAAGAGATATCCAGCAAACTGTTGAATGTGCTTTCAACTGTTTGCTGGATGTCTAGAACCAAAGTATGGCCTTCTCGGCAACATGGATGCAGCTGGAGACCATCATACCAAGTGAACTATCACAGAAACAAAGGACGGAATGCCGCAGGTTCTCACTCACATGGGGGCCCTGATCGCTGGTCACATGAGCACAAGGGGGACTGGCAGGCACTGGACACCGCTAGGGGGGAGGGAGTGAAGAGGGAGGGGGCACGTGGCAACACACTGGGTACCTGGTCCACTGTCAGGCAGAGAGGGCCAGCTGGAAACCCAAGCTTCACTTGTGTGCAACTTTCTTACGTACTAAATCCTCATTTGTACCTCCCAACTCTAAAATAATAATCATTTAAAAGGAGAAAGCACATGGGAAGACAACTCCATCTTGAACAGAAAAATGAATGTCAAGGCTGAAGTCTTCAGCAATGGCTAGATTTAAGCATGAAGATCAATAAGAGTCCTGAAGGAGTTCAGACAAGAAGTAAAAGGAGACAGCAAAGAACCACGAAAGTAGATGCCATGGAAGGCACGGGAGGAAAGTTTCAAGGAAGAGGCAACAAACAGTATAAAATGCTGCAAAGAAAAAGCATGCTAAAGAGAAAAGATGGATCAAGACAGTAGAAGTCTAAAGATACCACTAAACAAAATAAATGTAATTGGACTAGACTCATTTATTACTGGAGCAGAAATTCTCAGAGTGAATTAAACATAAGCCATCCACACACTGCATAAACAGTGAAAAGCCTAAGGTTTAAAAATAAAGACAACAAAAGGCTGAAAATTAAATACACACACACACACACACACACACGTTTATATGTGCACACATACAAATGTGTATATATATACAGTTGACTCTTGAACAACACGGATTTTAACTGCATGAGTCTACTTATAGACAGATTTTTTTTCAATAAACATTGGAAAAATTTTTTGACATTTGCAACAATTTGAAAAAGTTTGAAGACAAACTACATAGCCTAGAGACATCAAAAAATTCAAGAGAAAGTTATGTCACAGATGCATAAAATATATAGAAATATTAGTCTATTTTATCATTTGCTACTATGAAATATACACAAGTCTACTATAAAGAGTTAAAATTCGGCCAGGCTCGGTGGCTCAGCCTGTAATCCCAGCGCTTTGGGAGGCCGAGGTGAGTGGATTGCCTGAGCCCACAGGTTGGAGAGACCTCATCTCTACAATAAATCAAAAATCAGCCGGGCGTGGTAGCATGCGCCTGTAGTTCCAACAACTGGAAGGCTGAAGCGGAAGGATCGCCAGAGCCCAGCAGGTCGAGGCTGCGGTGACCGGGAGCGGCCGCTGCACTCCAGTCTGGGCGACAGAGTGAGACTCCAACTCAAATGAAAAAAAAAAAAAAAGAGTTAAAATTTTTCAAAAACGTGCACCCACACAGAACGTGCATGTCAAGAGAAGTGGAAACCAACACAAAGATGCGTGGTAAATCCTAGCTGCAAAAAGCGAACTGCCGAACACGGCGAAGCTGCACCGCTCCGACACTTTGGTTGTGTCATTTCTCCTCCTGTCTCTGCTGGGGTGAGCTCAAGTGTTGTGCGTGCCCACGTAAAGGGCTGTATGATGCTGACCATCTCCACGTGAGCTGCTCATCTCTCTCGTAATTTATGTCTCACATTAAAGAGTGATGTCTCACGGTTCTTGCATATTTTTCATCGTGTTTATTGTAATACTGTGAACCTCGCATAACACCATGGACGCCATACAAAGTGCCAGTCGCGATGCCAGAAGCACGCCCAAGAAGCACAGTCTTGACATCACAAGGAGACGCGAAGCTGCTTGATAGCTGTCATGGACTGAGGTCTGCAGCTGCGGCCACTCAGCATTTCAGTCAGCTGGCTCATTTCCAAAATGGTGAAACTAATCACAAGGGTGAGATTGGTGGGATTACAGATGAAGCAAACTTAGGGATTCACTAAGAACCGGAGAGTGCTGCAAGTGCTTTTCTCTTCCCTGTGATTTTCCTATAACATTTTCTTTTTTCTACCTTACTTCATGGTAAGGATGTTATATGTAATATAAACAACTTACAAAATATGTGTTAATTGACTGTTTATGTTATTCACAGGGCTTCCTTCCAGTCAACAGTAGGTTATTAATAAAGATTTTGTCAAAAATTATGCTAATCCCAGCACTTTGGGAGGCCAAAGGGAATAGACTGCCTGAGCCTGCGGTTTCGAGACCAGCCCAGGGCAACGTGGCGTGATGCCATCTCTACAATAAATCAAAAAATTAGCCGGGCATGGTCGTGCGTGCCTGTAGTTCTGGCTGCGTGGAAGGCTAAGGTGGAATGATTGCCTGAGCCCAGCAGGACGAGGCCGTGGTGGCCGTAAGAGTGCCACTGCCTGCCCTCCAGCCTGGGTGACAGAGTGAGACTCCAACTCAAAAATAAAGGTATACTAGAATTTTCAACTATGCAGGGGGTTGGCACCCCAATCCCCACATCGTTTAGGGTCAACTGTACACACACACATACATATACACACACACACACACACACACACACACACACACACACATAAACACACATATTCGTATCAGTTAAAAACTAATCAAAGAAAATAAGAGGTACTAATGATCAAAATAGATTTTAAGACAAAAAGTAATGTTGATTTTAAAAGATCATTTTTTTAATGACAAAAGATCACTTCCCCTAAGATTAAAATAATTCTAAATCTGAGAGCACATAACGTGTTCTAAACATTTACAAAATGGAATCTGGTATAATTACAAAGAGAAATTGAAAAATCCATAATTACAGAGAACAAATTATTATTATAACTCATGAACTAAGACCAAGTAGATAAAAAAAAAATCTAAGGATGTAAAAATATTAGTGAAATATTTAACATTATCTATTAGACATTCATAGAACCCTTATTCCAACATTGAAAGAATAGAATTCTTTCCAAAAACTGAACATATATTAACCCTCAAAGCAAGTCTCCACAGATATCAAAGAGTTAAAATCATATAGAACAGGAATAAGATGCTTTTTAAAAGTAACATTCAGTAAACACAAAAGGAGTTCTTAGAATTGAAATATGGCAGAATAAAAAACTCAGTGGAATGTGCGGAAGATAAGATTGAAAAAAAAACCTCTCAGCAAGTAGAACGAAAAGACAAAAATGTAGAAAGTAAAAGGGAAAAGCTAAGACTATTAGAACATCAGTCTAGGAGTTCTAACATTCCCAAAATAGGGATTCCAAAAAGAGAAAACAGAGGCTCTTGGGGGGAAAAAAAAAACTAAGACTGATACCCAGTGACTCAAGAGACAGACATGGTAAGATGGGTCACGGCCAGGATGCCTGCTCACATCATGCTAGCTTCTAGCCTGAATAGGCAATCCCAGGGGAACTTGGCTGAGACGCTTATTTGTGCTTCACTCGTCATGACCTTGAGATGAAGAAGGTGCTGCTATCTCTTCCATGCCGGCTACAGCAGCCCCCTCCCCTAACAGTATTCCTGCTGGACACCCAGTGTCCAGCCCACACTAGGATCTTGCCACATACTCTGGCTCTGGTGAACCCATGTTTCCTGGGACATATTTGTGACCCAGCATCTCTGACTTCCCCAGAGAGGCTTTTAAGACTGTCAAGAACTCATACTCAGACTCTGACCCAAAGATTCTACTCGGCTTATTTTCTTCTGGAAACATTGTCCTTTCATGAGAACGCTATTTCTGAAGTTTTATGCATATGAAGGACAGAACGCGAAAGAAACGCAGGGTCGCAGGCAACATTCAAGGAAGGATGGCACTTGGAGAAGGGGTAAGAAGGTGGGAAGAGTGGGCTGTCACATGATAAGAGTTCTACTTCATGGAGAAGTGGCATGCGCATGGGTGCTAGCTGGATCACTGCTGTTTAACTCGCACGTGTAGGTAAGACTTCATACATCCTTAAGGCTTATGTGACATTTAAACTTCCTTTTGAAAGAGTGTGACCAGGTAGAGCATATCCCAGTATGACATTTTGACGTCAGAAAATCAAATCCTTCCACACAAATGTATGAGAACGTCCAGGAAGCTGCCATTTTTGTTAAGCGGGAGCCACACCCTTGGAGCACATGTCCATTGGTCTGGTGAACGCCGGTGTGACCAGGCAAAGAGTTCAGAGTGAGTTAGTGAATGTGGTAGATTCTAGTACTATTCCAAATATTCACTGCTCTTCTCTGTGAGAGACTGATACCTCCTACTCCATTAAAGGTCAATCTTGGCCATGAACGTGCTCTAGCAAATAGAATCCAAGTGTCAGCAACATGTACCATGCCCAAGCGGACTCTTCACCCACGGTCTACCACGTTTCTGCCCCCCAGGACACACCCCAGACTCCTCCACTTGGAGGAGTCCTCCAGGCTGGATCCTGGAGTTGCCCTGACCAGCGACAGACAACGATGTGGGCGAGATGGACACCTTTGTTGTTGTAAGCTGAGTTGCCTAGGGTTGTTGGTTGGATTAAGCTCCAGTACACTGCTCGAAAACTCTGCCCTGAAGAAAGGGAGAAAGCTGAAGCCTCTAAGGTTACAGCTTGTGAGGAAAGGATATAGCGACTCCATCTAAGGCCTGGGTACATTGAGAGGCGGAGATGAACACTAGACTGAAAATCCAGGTTAGGGAGGAGAATGACAGTACGAGGGATCCCAGGTAGTGGAAGAGTATGTGATCCAAGACCCAGGGTAAGGGTGGGTCTCAGGGGTGAGAGAGGACACACCGTCAAAGACAGTGACGGAAAGAGAGAACGGATGAAATAGAGTTGGCAGGAGGAAACGCAAGCACACAAGAGAAACGTGGTCCCAACTTTTGACAAGGATAGACGTAAGAACAACTGTTAGGAGTGAGAGGTGGATGCGGGCCAATACCGCCCGGAGAGTGAGGCTGGGTTGGAAGAGCCACAAAGTCTACAAGCTCGTGGATGCTTGCTCCCTGAAGCTATCAGTGAGGTGATGACTCAGCTATTTACTGAGTAATCCCAGCACTTTGGGAGGCCAAGGCGAGTGGACTGCCTGAGCCCACAGGTTCAAGACCTGCCCAGACAATTGGCGTGAGACCTCATCTCTACAATAAATCAAAAACTAGCCGGGTGTGGTAGCGCGCGCCTGTAGTTCCAGCTACTCGGTAGGCTGAGGCGGAGGATCGCCAGAGCCCAGCAGGTCCAGGCTGTGGTGGCTGGGAGCGGCCACTGCACTCCAGTCTGGGCGACAGAGTGAGACTCCAATTCAAAAAAAAAAAGTTACATGGGATTACTATTGGTTGTATATTTATATGATAAAAATGAAGAGATCGTTTGCCTTCTTCCTAGCTTGTATCTGCATAAAGCCCAACTGGCCTGAGAACGGTTTTATCAGTATTTTGAGGAAACAAATACAAAGACAATATTTTCAAGAACACTGAAAACAATTTTTTCTACATATTGTACAGTGAGTGAGCTGCTATAACCTGTTAAAAATAAACTTGAAGGCCAGGCACGGTGGCTTACGCCTGTTATTCCAGCAATTTGGAAGGCCAAGGCGGGAAGATCGCTTGAGCCTAGGAGTCTGAGACCAGCCTGGGCAACATAGCGAGACCTCGTCTCTACAAAAAAAAAAAAAAAATTTCAAAAAATTAGCCAGGTATGATGGCACGCACCTAGAGTCCCAGTTACTACTCAGGAGGCTGAGGTGGAAGAATCACCTAAGCCCAGAAGGTGGGGGCTGCAGTGAGCTGTAATCGTTTCCACTGCACTCCAGCCTGGGTGACAGAGGGAGATTCTAACAGATAAATAAATACAACTTTAATAAGGTATACCATGTTTTTCAGGTTTATGTAAGTTTCTGGATGTTTACAGATTAGACATTAAGCTACTTCTGACAACATGTGGATCGAACAGGCAAATTAAAAGAATAAATGATTTGGAATAAGTATAGTTCAAATTAAATTTGACCACAGGATTTACTGAACCTTTTGCTACCAACCGTATTAAAATAATCCCTCAACGGAACAACTCAGATCCTGGGTTTCAGATCCGTTCAAGCTCGCCAGGATCTTACGAAATTGTGACGTGTCTTTATGTGAGGCATTTTGCATGCAATTTCCCCAAACCCTATGGCCACCGTTCTAGAAAGCTGACAGTGAAACGTGATCTGTGCTAAGTCAGTGAAAGGAAACCGCCTGCCAACATCACCGTGGTGAAGAGAGGGTCCACGCCATCAGAAGCCGTGGTTGGACGGAATCTTCTCCTTCTCCACGTCTCAGGCCTGCTTTCTCTGGCAACCTTTCCACTCGGGGAAAGAGGCGGCGGCGGGATGGGCATCATGAAGCTGCTAAGTCTGGGGAGCTGGAAGGGATTCCGCCTCTGGGAACTGCCCGGGGAGGTCCTGAATCTCGCCGCGGCCTTCTTGCCCTGCACGAGAACCAGAAACAGAACCAGGCGTGCCTGCGGCCCAAAGGCAGAGACCAGCCTGCAGGATCGACAACTGGCATCCACAGACAAAGGGAAAACACTCCAGTCAGACTGCCGGAAAATTCGGCACTTTGTAGTATCCAGAGCAAATTAAGTGTTCATAAATTTATCTGCCCTTGGAGACGGAGGATCTAGGATCCCGTTGGTGCAGCTTGATGGCTTGCTCTTATGCATACATTTTGAAAATTATTCTTTAAACAGATAATAGAGGCATGTGGCTTAAAAGAAAACCATAAAAGTTGCAAAAGGATTTGTCTCTTTTTAAATTTGCAAGATACTGTATCAGCACCAAATAGTTAAAATTTTGTTTATTTGAATATCAAAAAGAATTCATAAATGACTAAACTTACGTAGTATATTTTTAAACCAATACATAGTGATGGTACTTTTATAGTACTTTGGGGATTTTTTTCCCCTCAATTATCCATTAAATCTATGGGGACCTAGCGCAATGAAAGAATTTAAAATCAAGAAGTTTGAAGAGTGAGAGGGCTGAATAGTCCATTGAGCAATGGACTTTTCATATTGGTATTTTTTTCATATTCTGACTTCACACATTCAGATTAGAATACTCAGGGTTCGCAGGGCTGTGAACAAATTGGCGATCTTCTGTATTATTTGGAGTAAACTATAACTACTTTTGTGGAGGA
Source organism: Carlito syrichta (assembly GCF_000164805.1). Lineage (NCBI taxonomy): Eukaryota > Metazoa > Chordata > Mammalia > Primates > Tarsiidae > Carlito > Carlito syrichta. The sequence goes on from NW_007087001.1 coordinate 66,603, forward strand.
CAAATTAAAATATTTATCAAAATTTTAAGATGCATGCCCTTTTACCTAGAAATGGCATGGGTAGGAACAAATCCTATACAGATAACTACACAAGTTCAATAATATAAATGTTTACAAGAATACATGCACACGCTCATATATTTGGTTGAACCATCAAAAAATGTTACATCCTAAAAGTCCATCAACAGTAAGATATTTAACTGAATTTTGCATAGTTCATGACATAGAGTCTCACCAGGCTTAAATATATGTATATATGAGTCTATTTATCCTGACATGAAAAGTTCCACTCAGTATGATCAAGCATTTCTTATAAATAATTTACATGTGAATTTTGATTTGGAAAATAAGAATGACTGAAAGAACTCAAATGTGGGGTCACCTTTGGGGATATACCTTTATAATATTTGAAAGTTTAATCAACTTGGATTACCTTAGTCATTAAAAAACAACAAAAGTATACTCAATAATTATATTATATTTATGAGGTATATTTGAGTCCCTGAATTTTCCAAAATTTTTGTAAGCATTTTAAAATCTATTTTATAGCAATTTTTTATACTTTTTTAATTTATATAATATACATTTATATTATGCCTATATTTACCTTTTCTAACTAATTTTCCACCAATTTAGTCTTTACATTGAGGTACTTATTAGTGAAAAGTTATTTTTTAAGAGGAGAACTTATTCTCTAAACATTTCTCATTGCCAAATGAGTTAAATGAAAGTATGTGCAGACCAAACTTTGAGTAGAAACATCTATGTGAATAGAAAGAGATTTATAATTATAATTATAAACCAAGGCGTTTATAATTGTTAGAATGGTTGATATTCATGGTCTTATTTTTCTTTTCTTATATGTTTCAATTTTTTCTGTTGTGAATGCATTGATACTATAATAACAAATAAAAATAGGTTTAAAATGATAGGAACAATCTGCAACTCTTTGGGTTTAGGGATTGTTTTTGAAATTTACTTCCGAGTAGGTATCAATCAATCACATGCCTTATTTGTAAATGGCTTAATAAATTTTTTAAAAATTAACATGTAGTTTCTTCCCTTTCTTCACCTCCTCCCCCCAACCCCAAAATAGCACCTTGGACATCTTCCCATGCCAGCACAAATCATTCTACCTTTTCTTTTTTTTTTTGAGTTGGAGTCTCACTCTGTCGCCCAGGCTGGAGTGCAGTGGCAGGCTCACGGCCACCGCAGCCTCAACCCACGGGCTCTGGCAATCCTTCCGCCTCATCCTTCCAGGTAGCTGGAACTACAGGCGTGCGCTACCATGCCCAGCTAATTTTTTGATTTATTGTAGAGATGAGGTCTCACCAAGTTGCCCGGGCTGGCCTCGAATCCATGGGCTCAGGCAATCCACTCGCCTCAGCCTCCCAAAGTGCTGGAATGACAGGCTGAGCCACCAAGCCTGGCCTCTACCTTATTTTTTAAAGTGTATTTTAATGTACTATAACATATTTAAATTGTAAATACTTAGGTGTTTTCTAATTGTTCACTATTGAAAATATGACAGTGTGAAATATTTTAAAATCTATTTACACATATGTGTTTATTTCTAGGATACATGTGTGTATATTAAAATGCTTGAGCGTATTCATTTAAAATGATGATAGATATTCCTATATTGCCTTCACAAATACTTGTACCAAATTCTACTCCTATCAATAATATCTGAGAAACTCTTATTCTAAAGATACTCATTCTCAAGTCATTATTTTTACTCAGTTGCACCTCAACCAGTCTGTTTTTGACCAAATCACTTTTGCCTAAAGTAAACCCTCTCACTCCTGATACTTAGCAAAGTTCAACCTGCTTATATCAGTTGCAGCTTCAAATACTTCCCACATGCATATTATTTACTCTTCATGAAAAGCAATAAGAATGTATTATGTATTCACCATATATTCAGCAATCATGCAACTACTATTCTTCTTTAAGAGTTTACCTGATTTTATATTGAATCATTTCATCATCAATGCCACTGAAAAAAATTACATGTAAAAACAATATCATAGTACATTTTGACTATGCACATTACACTATAAGCACCTGTAAGTTACTTTTGTCTGTCTTAATGCCTGGAGCAGTACCTAGCCCATAGTAAGTGCCTCTAAAATATTTTCTGAATGAAAAGTGAGTTTAGCTAGTTGAAGTTAACATGGAACTGATCTCAATCTTGTCAGCACATGAGAGTTACCATTAAGTGCCAAGCCCTCAATAATCCATGCCCCCTCAAAACTTGGAAACAGTAAAAGAAAGACCCTGTGTAGATTCGTTAATTATTCCATCCAGTGGCTCAGAGCACATTTGGAAAATCACCCAGAAGGGGGAAAAAATGTCACTCCCCAGCCAGTAACATTTGAATATTACCTAACTGATGATATTCACATATCTAAGAAGAAAATGTATCATTCAAAATATAATTAATAAAGCCGGGCTCGGTGGCTCAGCCTCTAATCCCGTGCCTTTGGGAGGCTGAGGTGAGTGGATTGCCTGAGCCCGCGGGTTCAAGACCCGCCTGGGCAGCGAGACCTCATCTCTACAATAAATCAAAAAAAAAAAATCAGCCGGGCGTGGTAGCGCATGCCTGTAATTCCAGCTACTTGGAAGGCTGAGGCGGAAGGATCGCTGCAGCCCAGCAGGCGAGGCTGCGGTGGCCGGGAGTGGCCACTGCACTCCAGTCTGGGCGACAGAGTAAGACTCCAACTCAAAAAAAAACAAAAACAAAAACAAACAAACAAAATATAATTAATAATTATAGAAATTTAGAAAAGATTATAGTTACTTTGGCAAACATGAAAAGTGCCGATCCAAGTACTATCTACGGGAGAGGAGATCCTATCCATTGAACTTTGAATATTTCCAGTCCTAATGGCAATGTTATCCCTGGAGGAGACAGAGGGTTTTAGCCAAAGACCTTTGAGTTTGCTGGTACCTCTGGCTAGCCCATTCCTAGATGAGAGTGCCTCAGGCCACCTTAGCCTGATTCCATTCGCATTCCAGTACACTTTATCCCTTCACCCAGATTCCACACTCACTAGGCAACAGACCTGTGATGTGGCTTCTCATGCAGGTCTGCCCTCAAGGGGAGAATGTACCTCTTCTATAAGCCTTGACTGCTGGGCAGCTCTTGGTGAATGAAGGCCCCTGATTATGATTTAGTTACCTGCTTTTGTTCATTTTACACAGAAAAATGAACTCATTGTGAGTTATTTCAGCCAGCCTGAGACAATCTGTCAGGACATGACCACTCCTGGACACCGGCTGAAACGAGAACTCGCTGGGCTTTCGAAATGGAGACCGGATCCTAGAAAGTGTCCAACTAATTGACGTTTGACACAACATACGCCTGCCTAGCTATCTTCCCTAAATAAAGCACCATCATTTTTTATTAATTAATCCTGCTTTCTGGGAAACTACTATTAAACTAACTGAAATAAGGTTTGTGAAAAGTATTTCACCAGCTGAAAAGCACATGAAGCGGATTAAAATATTATTTTTTAAGAGTTAAATTTATACTTTTGCTGTGCAGTACAATCACTTGTTTGAGTTGATTTCTTAATGCCAAGGTTATTAGTTAAAAATAAAAAGATCTTAATTTTATGTCCTGTGTTTCCTAATAAAAAGTAGAATATAATTCACCCCCTAAACACAACGGCAATCGTACTCCTGACACAGGTTCTTAAGAGATAAATGTTTCTTCGTGATGTTAGAAATATGAAAACTACCCTACCTAATTAGTGAATGTCCTAATTCTTCCTCCTTGCTTAAGAAACTCCTGTCTCATGGTTACCATACCTCTCTTCCTGTGCTCTATTAAAATAAGCGAAATTACCCAAGACATAACCTTGAAAGGGAAGCAGAGTCAAGCTCAGTGTGTGTGATTAACTCAGCATTTTTTAAAGATGGACAATCTTTTCCTTCTATATTCAACCTTCTAGAAGTCAAACTTGAAGCAATTTCATACACTGATGGGAAAGTAAGTCGGCATGCAAATGCAAACCTATTCTCAGAAAGTTTCACATTCTAGGTTTCATGCATTTAAAATTTGGAAGGAGTCAACACTGGGTGTTTTCTGATAGAAGTCATCTCTGGCTAGGAAAAGTCTATCTTCCTTGTTTTTCAATCAGCCTTTCAAATTAATGAGAAATCATCATGCATTATTTAAAGACCTATCCCTTACTTTTTAGCCAATGACACAGCAACTACAGCCCTTCCAGTCTGAGTAAGATAGAATTAATCCAAACTACATAGAAATTACTTCAGAAATGCACAATATAAATTTCATTGTGTGGAGTAATTGAATACAGCATCTTAAAAACTGTGATAACTGAAAATTCTAATCAACAATGAAAAGATATCTCTTGAAGAAAATAACATTTACCGCAACAGGAAATGGAGCTTCCTTTTCCAGCAAAGAGACTTTGGACCTGGACCCTGAAGTTATCTTTGGAACCGTCCCTACTGCAGGATGACTGAGAAGAGGCTGCAATCGGATTGGAGGCTGCATATTTCCTGGGGCGGTATATGGTCGAGGAGTTGTCTAGACAATTAGGGGGGGAAAATTCCACTTAAATTAGTACCATGACATGTTTTCAGAGCCAATTAATAACCCAATAAATTGCCTAGAGTAATTAATGGTGCCTTTTTACTGAACATATTAAACTTTAATTATGTCCTTCCATTACACATACCCTTATGACCCAAAGTATTTGTTAAAACATATGGTGTTGGAGTCCTCTATATAACTAAACGCCACAATTACAGAGTATTCTAGGCAAAGAAGATGTCCCCTCTTGCATTCCTGTATTTTTATTCACACTGTAAACTCACAGACAATACCTAATTTATGTTGTGCACAGAATGGCTTTGCCCAATTAAATGTTAAATTGAATAATGGTCCTCTTTTAGGGGTCTGAAGGAATATTATCGGGGTGGACTCATTTCTGTTGCTATGTTTCCCATGTGAGCTCTACTCTGAACATTTTAAGCCTTAAGACTGGCCAGAAGTAAAAGCAGACAATATGACATAAACAGAAGGGGAGGGCTGGGCGCTTAACTGCAATGCCCTACCATTTATCTCATTGCCTCCTTGAAATATTAAGAAAATGTACCTGGAAACTCTGGAAAACACCATACGGAAATGATATGCTTTCCAAACTGGGCACCGCCACTTGTCCCTCAAGATCTGCTTTACACCTCCCTCCTGCCTTGGGCTCTGGGAGTCACTCCGCTATCACTAACCTCAGGATGCCAGTTGATGGTGCCACCTATGAGAGGCACTAGCAGGAGATGAAGCATGGGAGGTCTTTGCCTACTGGGCTCCTGCCCACCGGGTCCCTCCACCAAGGCCCATGGGTCCTGCTGGAAAGGCTGTTCCCAGTGACAGGAACCAGCTGCTGGTTCCAGCATCCAACAATCCCTCTTTCCTCCTCCGAACTAGATGCTGTGGCTTCCCCATGTGCTGGCCCAAGTGAGTGTGCTTAACTTCCCAAGCTGACTTTCCTTAACCCTGCCTGCTTCTTTGTAAATAGTTTCTTTATTAAACACCTCCTAATGACCCTATTTGTGTGAGCCATCTGTTTCCTGCTGAGCCCCTGATAGATGCAGCTTCCAATCAAGAAAGTAAGGCTGCGATGTCCACAAGCACCAGCATGGAGCATTAGAAGTGCCTTTGGGGGCATTAACAGGACATTGTAAGTTCGGGATAAAGATTAGCAACGTGTCAAAAGTGGAAAAAATGAGCTTTCGGCCCAAATTGCTCTATTACAAGAAGAGAGCAGAAAACCCGTCAAGAGTAGTACATATATATTTGGGTAAGAGTGTGGAGAAGATGGTATATAAATGACTTGTGAATCATGCTGTGACGGTAAAGAATACTGAACAACAAATATTCAACTCCAAAAAAGTATATGTAAATACATAAAATATAATGATAAGGCCACTCTTACCAAAATCTAGCCTTATTGGCATCTTGAGAAACTTGTCATATGAGAGGGGACCCCAAAAAACCAAAATTCTCTTTTTGGAGGGTGGGCTTCTTGTAGTCCAGGCTTCCCCCACTACTTAGTGTTCTAGGAACCCATCAGCATCAGTGAACCAACTAGTGTTGCTGTGAAAGGCTGCATTCGGCTTCAATGCTTTTTTTTTTTTTTTTTTTTTGGAGATGTTTTCAGTGCATTTACCCATTTTATGATGGGTGATTTACGAGCTCATGTGCCCACACCGCACTGAATGTTCAGCAGTTTTTGACCAAAAACAGTATTGACCCCTGTGGCCTACCCTTCCTATTCACCCTGTCTTGTCCCAAGCACCTTTATTTCCTTTCCCTGGATGAAAAAATTCCTCAGAGGGAAATGTTTCATAGATATGGAAGAGGTGAAACAAAAAATGACAGAAGCCCTAAAAGGTGTCAAAATCGATGAGTTCAAAAACTGTGTTGAGCAGTGGAAAAAGCATCTCAATAGTTGTATTGAACTGAGAGTAATTTGAAGGTGACTGAAGTTTAAAATATGAGAAAAAATACATAATTTTTTATGACTAGATTCCGGTACTGGGGGCACCCCCCATATGTTGCTAAATCTCTGCCTTTGTTAAGTTAACATTTATTGAATCACCACCATAGGCCCCATGAGGAGACAAAAAGTAATTTTTAACATCTAATGACAGAACAAGACAATTAGTATCAAATGAACCACACACATATTGTCAAACAGACAATCGCAACAAAACACCTGAGAACAGAACTTAGAGGCTAATAAAATTAAAGCTTCACAGAAGTAGTTAGATGTTATCCAAATGGCAAACAAGAGAAGAAAATGGATGAGCAGAAAAGAATGATAAATTTGAACATCCAAGGACGAAGAGAGCTGGTGGTGAACAACGATGATGTTCCCCAATATTTGCTGTCTTATCTTCACTAGTAATGAAGTTTATCTGGGAACATGGCTAGCGTGAATAAAGTTTCGGTTTCCCAGCATTCCTTGTAGCCCTGTGTAATGTATGCCTCGGTTTTGGCCAATAGGATGAGAGAAGTGGTACACGAAACTTCCAGATCATGCCCTTCGAGAGAAGAAGTATGGCCTCACTTTCTCTTTTGCCCTCTCCTTCTGGTTCAAATATCCACACAGTGGTCCACCATCTTGGCTTTTATGGATGAAGGCAACACCCGAAGTTTGGCAGATCAATAACACACGGAGGGGCTGGGCCTTTGATGACCTCACAGAGTAGAGATAGCACACCAACTGAGACTCATGTACGTCTGCTGGGGTAGAGGGGCCCTTATGTGTATGCCATTGTTTTGGGGGGGGGTCTCTAGACACAAAACTATATCACAACCAATACAGAAAGCCAAGTGGATTGACGAGAGCAGCATTTTGATATAAAGAAACAGGAGATAAGCCAATAGGCACCAAATGGTAAAACGGTCTTAAAATCCACAAAGAGAAATTAAGCTAGGGGTTTCCGAACAAGAAAATCAGATCACCCAAAGTATTCTTGTGAACTCTGTAAACCAAACATGCCTTAAGACTTTTTTCTGTCAAATAACGCAACTGAACACACACACACACACACACACACACACACACACACACACCCTACAGAAACCCTGAAAAGTTAAAGTTTAAGAAAGTGGGTGACTGCACACTAGAACATGAGCTGTTGGCTACTGGTCTCTAAACTCTACTTTCCCGCATTTGTATATACACATCATTCAGTTAGATGAATGTGGCAGTCAAATGTTTAACTGATTACATGTGTCTCTAAAAACGAACCTGCACCATTCACTAACAGCTGTGAGCTACGAACTGTTGTAGTTCACGTCAGAAGGCACCTTACATTTGCTATCTTTTAAATTGTTCGTAATATATTTCCTTGGAATGAGTATGGCACATAGCTGAACGTTCTCAAATGTACCAGTATATGAATTGAAGTTGACTACCTGGTGATTACTCAGCTTAGCTGGGCATTTCTAATTTTTAGTGGAAGATCTGCGGGGTTGAATGTTCCAAACATGCGCAAGATACATTGAAATGGCTTTCCACAATGTCAGTGGGCGTGGTGTGGCTAAAAGCCTGAATGCTGTTTTGAAAGTTTAGGTGCAATTAGTGACCAAGTGCATTAACATTGCGCTAGATGTTTTCCTTATTCACTCAAGAAAGTTTAAAAAAAAAAAATCAGTGGCAATATTCCAAAAGGATTATTATCTTCGTCCCAGTAGCACTTGAAGGTCATGAGTCCAATTTAAAGAATATGCATCCAGGTTGGAAAAACACAAAAGGAGATGTGGACTTCTGTAAAGTGGGAATTCTCATTTCAAGATCATAACAGGCATCCCTTGAAGTGCAAAAGTACCATCCGGTTGACCAAGGGAAGGATCCTGGCTTCCCAGAGAGACAGCTTTCGAAGCGCTGGTGTCAATGTTTCCTGTAATTTTTAAATTACTTTCTCACTCCTGCCACATTAAGATCTCCTGGATGTATCATAAACTATTTATTGAGGGTGTTCAGCTGGAAAATTGAAAAGAAAGCCTTTCAAGGATTTTTCCTCTCTGAAACAGGTGGGAAGACAGAAAACAGCACTTGATTGTTTCTTTTGTTTCACCCAGGGTAGGCTTTTGAGAGTCTAGTGAATTTGTCATCCAATAAAAGAATTTTTATACATATACATTCAAATCAAACCTGGAAACAGGGTAACAGCAAAGGGAAATGGCTGCGTTTCATCACTTGAGCTGTTCATCAGGAAGTGTCAAAGCATATTTACCCTCTGAAAAATGTCAAAGCTAACACTTGATGTGATGAACCCACTCCAGCAATCTGAGAAGGCACTGCAATTTCTCCATCAATATTTTAGCAATCCCCCCAAAAAGTTCAAGCTAGCAAGGAAATGTATTAGGCTGCGCATAGCAAGAATAAAGATATAATCAAGCAATTCACTTTCAACTTAAACTATCCACCTCCAGCAAATGTTTTACAAATCTTTGCATGCATTTATACTATTTCAAGGTACCTTAACCTTCTTCACACAAATACCACCTCTAGGTTATAAACGGATCAGGCCAGAATAAAAGATCAGTGTGTTATTTCTTCAAATAGAATTTCTGTACATTTAATCATGCTGAATCTTAGAATATGTGCACATACTTTTAATAAAAGAAGCTCACATGTCGGTATCCAGTCCTACATGCTGTATTTCACAGTCAATGTGTAGAAATGGAACAGCAAGAACAAAACCTAGGGATCAGAAAACATGGTGCGTGCATGGAATGCCTCGCGGTTCGCTTTCACTGCATTGTAGGGTGCTGAAGGGTCATCAAGGTGAAACACTCGGTTTAGCTAAACTGAAGTCATATGGTTCAGGTTCTTAAATGTTACGTGAAAGAGTCTGCTTTTCTATAGGGAATAAAGAACCAGAGAAAGTATCCGAGCATGTAAGTAACACAGGTCGTCTGTACTTGAAGAAAAGGAATCCAGAAGTAACAAGCGAAATGGATTTGGCAGGAGTGATATCGATTGGAAGATGGGACGTTGAGCAGAGACAGAGTTGAGCAGAGGTAAGACTATGTTTTCATTCTGTAGGACTCACACGATTATGCAGACCAGTTGCCAGAGAGCATTCTTTCTGAGGTGAATAAGAAATCATAAATTAATTAGCTGTGATAGCACATGACTCACCATCGCTGATGGACTGGCATGCCTTTCATCAACCAGAACACTATGGTCACGGTTGGTCTTTGGGCCAGCTGGGGGGTGGGGAGACAGGACTGGCATGTTACTCTCAACAGACCGTTGGGTGTGTACTCCCTGGAATAAGAAAGCGATTTAGCAAATAGATACATAGTTTATAATCTAAGTTAGGTTAGTGCCTGCCATGTAAGGGATATTATATGACTAAAGAAGTCTTTACTCCTTTCTTTCAAGTATGTTACTCTTCAGGCTTATCATGGTCATTAGGAAACTTTTTCCACCATGGTCATTGGGATACACTTTCCACAGCTGTGCCAGAGAATTAGGTCTGATTGTAAAAGGCAAGAAATTAATTCTGCTTTAGCTGTACTCAAAGAAATGGCTACAAAAGCCGCATCCTCAGTTTTAGCAATAACACTTATTAAACCGCTTTAAGCAGATCATTACGAAAAGCACAGTGTCCTTCACTATTCAGATCAGTAGACTACCAGAAAGGAGTACTTTTCTTGGAAAATAATTGAAAAAGGCCATTGAGGAAAAAGAGTTCCATATTAAACAAAGGGGACCTAAACATATCTTGCACTAATTGCTGCTATAAAGAGAAAATTTGTACAAATAAAAATCATGTGAGGAAGACCAGGAGCATCTGCAGACAATCTCTGCCAGGGCTCCGATACGCCTATGTGTCCCATGGCCCATCTAGCATTTGGCAATCTGGGCAAGGTAAATAAAGCATAGACACAACAGCTTCCGTGACTTTGGGCAGTGGCAGTCACTATTTTCTGTCACCATTTTTCTCCATCAACATTTCAGCAGATGAATTACAGATTCTATGACTCAGACCTTGATGGACAATATTGGCAAAGTTGGACTAACCACAAATCTCTACACACCAACTCTTTGATCTTGAAAAACGGATCTATCTTCTGTCATTAAAAACATGTGCATAACCAAATTATCTTCTGACCCTGATAAAATAGATTTGAGTCCATCAGGTACAAGGGAAAAATTACTCTCTGAGGGCAAGTTAGTCTACAGAAGCTTCACAAATATTCATCAGTTTGTGAAACATGTCTTGGGACCCACTTTTTAATAGCACAGTACACAGAAATTTAAGAACAACGTGCACATTTGAACGGCTCAAGAAATTGAGTAAAACTATCAACCTAAACTGAAATCTTTCCGATATCGAATCTAATTGAATCTCTCATCTCTTGATTCAAATATATATATTTCATAAGTTTACTGCAAAGAAGAGCTATCAAATACAAAAATAGAAAACAAACTATTAAAATGCCTTGTACAAAGTATGTAAATCTCATCATGCTTTCTTTTGCTAAAAAGGATCTTTTCCACCACGTATCTTCAAGGGTCACATTCACATGAAAGTGTGCCATTGTATAGGTCTTTAAAAGTCCAGTTTTCTGTCACATTGGGAACACTACTGTCTATTTTTTACCTTCTTAAGACTGACAACAAAAATCCTATGGCCTCTATCACAAGAAAATCTAAAGCAAAATTTTAAGCTTAAAAAGAACATTTCCAAGTGTGTCTTTGAAAAGTCTGTGCCTTATTAAAATTTATTTGGCACAAACAACTTCTATTTTTGTCATGATCTTCTGTAATGATCAAGGCCAGTATGTAGGCTTGGTGGAGCTACCATATAAAAAGGACTAGGAATGTCCTTTACCCAAAAGTAAAGAGCCCCAGGGAACTTGAATAATAGTACCACTGTGTTTTTAAAAAATCATAAAATATGATCATGAAGAAAAAGAGAGCTGTGTGTCTCCTTACCTTAAACCTCTGAATTCGCTCCTTCCTAGCTAAGGTCTCCAATTTCTTTTTTATTTCCAGCTGATGGTAACGCTAAGCACACAGGAAAGAATAAAGGAGAGAATCATATCAGTCATAGCCAAGAATTTCTTAAAAGAAGATAATTCCAATAGCTAACTCTATTCCCAATCAACCCTCTTGTCACTGACATCCATGTGCAGGGGGAATACGAATTGGTACTAGTTGGCAATGCCATTCCAAACATATATTAGGCAGTTAAAGACATCCATAACCTTAAACCAGTAAATTTTACTTCTAAACCTGGGGGGACATCAGGATAATTTCGTAAAAATGTTTTATGCACAGAGATGCTGTCTGAAAGGCTTTTCTTTTCTTCAAAACAAAAATGCAGAGGCAATATAAGCTTCAAAGAGAATGGTGACGTTTTTTGCCACATCCATTTGAGGGAATAAAATATGACCCATCATTTAAATAAGGTTCATGCAGATGTTTAAAAAATGGAAAATGCACATCTTACAGGAAAAAAGGATGCAGAATTTCACAGAAATACAGTTTGATTAATCAAGCTTACATTGTGTGTCTGCCCCTGTTCTAGGAAGACGCTTGGCATGCATCATGTCTTCCTGGGCAACTCTAATTGCCAAGCAGGCCCATTTGACAGAGAAACCGAGGCAGGGGAACATGAACTGATCTCACGGCAAACATCTATTCAGTGGGGGAGTTGTCATTTCAACCTTGTTCTATCTGACACTAACTTCCTCCTTGTGGGTTTTTGTTTTTTCACAAAACCACGTCCCTGTCACAACGTAGCATCGTGTTACCAAGGTAGACCGATGAATAGAAAAGAGACCAAAACAATGCATGTCAATAGCAGTTTCAGAGCAGTTGTCTCCGAAATGAGGAATTATATGAGGTTATTTCCCTTTGCCATGCTTTTTTTATTTTTATATCTTTGTATGCTTTGAAAAGAAACCTCACTTTTAAAAAGTCTGCTCACAGTGGCAACTTGAAATCGACACACTTGAGTGTTTTCTTTATGGGCCCTTTGGAAAAAAATGTCTCTTGACACCCTCCCGCTGCCTTCGGGACCCTGCAGATTCCATCATCCCCTACCTAGACATCCGCTTCCTCTTCCTCTGATCTCACGCACTTATCGCCAAGCCATTAAACTCACTGTCAGCCATTCTCTACCTTCTGGTAGTGGCCCTCTACCCCCTGAGGGGAGCGGTGCTTCCCCACCACAGAAGCCGGTTCACCAAGGCCACCCATGCCTTCGTCTTCTGGGTCAAACCTAATCTCCCTTTTCCCCAGTGCTCTTCTGATTCAGTCATTCTGGAGCTTGAGCCAGCCTCCCGGCTCCCAGACTCTACTCTTGTCAGTTTTTCACCCCTCAAAGTTGCTGCATGCTTTTTTCACCCCTCAAATCTTCCCATCCAGCCCCTGTTGCTCCTGATCTCCCATGCCGCACACATTTCCAAGCAGGCTGAGACCTCAGCCTCGCTCTGGTCTCCCTCCTCTCCCTCGCCCCTCCCCGTTCAATCAGCTCAGATCTCTCCCCCGCCTCAGTCTCTCATAGACAGCTGCATTTCCTAGCGTCACCACGACTGCGGTTCCTCCACACCCTTTGGCAATGGTTTCCTAATTGACCTCCCACCTCCAATCTTTTCCAGCTCATTAATCCATCTTCCACATTTTTAGCGGCATCATCTTTCTAAAACAGCTCTGCTCGTTTATTTCACTCCCCCGCTGGAATACGTTTCACCGCCTCATCACCCACACCCCAAGCCTAGCTGGAAGTTCAGGCTCTCCAGGAACTGGGCCCCAGCCTATTGGACAGTGTCACTTCCTGCCACCACTTCCAAGGACCCACTGACCCACTGCACCATCTGGCCTCAGGGAGCTTCCTTTGGGGGGGCCACAAAGTTCTTCCACGTCTCTTCAACCTCACAGTTCCGGAATCCCTTTCCCACATTCTCAGGGGAACTCTCGCCCAGTCTCCCAGTGGCAGGACCTCCACTCAGCCTTCCCTGATTCCAACAGAGGACAGTCATCCTTCCCTTTTTCCCTGAGCTCCTTCTATGTGCTCCTCTCTTCTGACAGTCAGTCATTTTCTACAATATTTTATTATTTTTTAATGGTATCTCGCAGCTACAACACACAGCCTCATACTGGCACGTGGCAAGCTTGCAATTACTGTTTGTTGCATGAGTGAACACATGAATATTAATGCAACAATATTAGTAAGAAGCATCAGCATAGACTAAATGAGAGACAAACGTCACAGTTTAAAGGGAAGTATTACTTATTCTATTCTATGGATGCATTATATATTGTTATATATAAATTGTCTTAATTGGTATCTTACGTACTTACATATTTTAAGATATTTATTTCCAACTTTAAGAATGCACAAAGATTCTGAAATAGCAGCATATTCAACAGTTATGATGCGTCACAATGTGTCATTTCTGTGAGACTTTGAAAAACTGAACTTCAAAGATCAAGGCTAATACTGAACCCGTGCCTCGATTAAGTTTGAAACTAGGTATAGATTAGTTTTATGCTTTACTATTTATTTTTTAATAGAGTTGATGAATTCCAACTAATACTGTCATAAGCAAGTGAATTTGGGGGCCATGATTCTATGTAATTCGTGCACACGAAATAAAGCAAAGAATGAATCCTTAAGTCAACACAGCTACACATCTTACATGAACACTCCACTTGTTCAGTATAATGGCAGCATCACAGTAAATACTTTCAGTGGTGCCACACTTAGTATCGGTTTACTGAAGATGCTATAGTTGTTCATAAATGTTTACTGCACTCACAGGTCACCAGTATCAGGAGTCAAGTTTTCTGATTTACTGCTGTATGGTCAAGCCAAGAAGTGGCATAGTTTTTCCCAGAGATTTAAATGGCGTTTATGCTTGAAACTACACGTTCCATAGAGCAAGGCTGAAATTTATCAGATTAGCTAGACATCCCACTGAAAATGCCCTGTCAGATTTAAAAAAAGAAGTTGTAGATGCTTGAGTTGTGCATCTCTGTTGACCACGATGGCCTCCGCTAGGAGGGACAGCAGATGTTAAAATGCCTATTCCCTGAAATGGAACATACGGCCAAGCTTCAGAGTCTTCAAAGAATAACAGATCTGAAACAATCCATGGCAGTGGAATTACTGATATTTAAACAGATGTCACTTTTTTTAGCACATGGAAATTGAGGTACAGATGGTGAGGGCTGGTATGTTTTAGAGTCGCCATTGTGGATTTTTTAAAAATCTACATTTGGAAAGTTAAATATCACAAAATATATAAGGGTGTTCGTATTTTTCTCCAACCGAAACGAAGAAAAGCTTACGATGGTCTCCTTGCTCCTGGCTACCTAGAGAGATAGAGAGTATTTCTTTGTTTCCTTTCCTTTTGAATAAATACAGGAAGAATTCCTCTGCCTCTGGGCACAAACACATTATTAATGATCCTATTAGAAAATATCAATTATAAATAAAATAGGAATCTCTACCTCCATATCAAGGACCTTATGGAAAATAGCCTGAGCTAAGCACTCCCGGATGTACTTTTGGTGATCTCGCTTCATGATGTTTAGTTGGTATTCTTTTTCAGACAGGATTCTTCCACTTCTTGTGATCTGTCATGAATAAATAAAACATACACAGAAATACAAAGGAGAAAAGATGTTGTCGTCTACCCCAAATAAAGCAGGGGAGAGAGAGAGAGAAAAGGAGGCAAAGAGAGAGGAGGAAGAGAGACAGGGAGATGGGGGAGAGATAGGGAGGGGGGGGGGGAAGAGGATAGGGCTGGGGTGGGAGGAAAGGTGAGGGGAAGTGGCAGTGTCTTCTCAGCCTGAAGGAGATGCCACTATGGCTGATCAACTTTCGCTTTTAATGAATATTTCATAAGGCAAAAAGGAGAAAGGCAGTCTCGTATAGCCATCACTGTGAAAACATTCACAGGTGGTGCACTTGACGTTTAAAACAAGGTTTTCATTAGAGCAGCAATTTTCCCTTGATGGAACCCAGGTGTTCCTTTCTTTTCTCTTTCTGAGCCCTTTCCGGGAAGAAGGGGGTGGGGGGTGACCTTGAAACATGAACAGGAGCAGCGACCACAGGGCCGATGTTCTCACAGGAAATACTTAGAAGGGCAAACACGTGCACGACCATGGATCTCATCGGTTTGTTTTAAAAATAATTGGTTTCATTACTTTGTTTCCCCACTGCTTTTCCTCTTCCTCTCCCCAGCCCTGAATGTAATTTAATTTGTTAGGATTCGGAATTTTACAGATTATGTAGTACCATAGATAGAAGGTATTCGATATTGGTCTCAGTCGGCATCCTTGCAAGTCCCGGGGTTTGGGGGGGCGGTTTCTGTTCTTTGTTTACCCATTTTTCTTGTCTTTGAGTCCTCCTTGTGGGCATGTTTGCTGTGTAATTCTCCATCTCAAGTAAATGCAAGGTGCTTGCCTTCCGGACTGTTTGTCTTCTTGCCCGCTTATTAAACCCTACTCTCCTGTTCAAGTTTAATGCAAGCCGTGCATTTCTTCTTAATTTTTTCCTTAATTTTGCGTACTGTAGTTTTTTTTAACATATTGGAGTATTGAAATCCATGAGAGATATGCAACGAGTGATGGGTAATTGATCATCTTTTTTATAAATGCATTTTCCAATGGAAAAAAGAGGTTGTGGTTACAGAGGGTGTGCTTGGAATTACAAACCACCCAGTTTTTGAACGTGTTGTCATGAGATATCACGTCATGTGTGCCAAACCGGGGGAATGGTTAGAACGTCCTGACTGCCACTCCCTTGGCAGTGAACACCCGTCCTCGCCACGTCTCCCTTGGGCCTTTGTCTGAGCTCCCCAGCTAGAGCAGAAGCTCCCACCAGGCAGAGGTTCTTAAACTCAACCTTGCATCAGGTCACCTGGAGTGCTTGCTGAGAAACCAAGGGCCCCACCCCAGATTCAAGGACACATGGTCTGGGCAGGGCTCTGCGTTGGTCAGCACTTTCTAACAGGCTCCCGGGGGTGCTGAACACTGCTGGTGGAGAGTCTCTCTTTGAGCCACAGGGCTAGAAAAAGGGCGGCACCTTCCTCCTTTGAGGTGCTATGCTCATAACCAGTGTTCAATAAGTGCTTGTTAATGGTGCCGATAGGTAAATACTCGTCCTTTCCATTTGTACACGGAGCTCACAGACGATTATCCAGGGAAGTGTTGTTAACAGTAGCAATAATTATAACCAGCATTAATCTCCCGTCGCTCACTGCCACAACAATCCTGTGGGCTGGGTACTATTACCCACGTTTTATGATTGAGGAGGATGAGGCTGAAGAAGCCAAGAAGGAGATTTCTCAAGATTCTATGTCTTATGGACAGCAGAGCCGGGCTTCAGCCAGGTCTGTTTGATAACAAAGCCTGGGAGGCAAAAAGCAGGCTCTCTGAGATCGCTCAGCTGGAGAGCCAAGCACATAAACAGCAATAAAACGTAATGCATGTCCTTTTAACACCATGGCAACAACAGTGTTTTAAGAAGGCAAACAGCTGATGCTTGCTATGACCACACCCCTTTCTTTCCCTGGAAAACTAGAATGCTTTATAAAGGTTTTCACGTATACATTTAGAGAAATGGAAATTTTGTGAAAAGAATGGTTGTGAAGCTAATGACAAAACACAAATGTATCAATACCCCATCACAGGAAATAAAAAAATTTAAAAATTCAAGGAGAATTATTGACCTCTTCATGTCTTACACACCCTATTCTGTGAATATTAAAACGGTATTTTTTTCTGAAGATGGTAAAATGTTCCCTATGCTCAGCCCCCAATGGTTTCTAGTACACAGAATGTGTTCGATAAATATGTGTTGAACGAATGAACAAACAACCGAAATATGATCGTAGGGACTTTTCCTCAGTCATTTATAAGGTTTCCCAGCCGTCATTGTGACCCGTCTTTCCATCTTCTGAAACAACCTTCGAGAGGTAAATCAGAACATCAGAAAGGAAGTCACTTTTCTAAAATAAGCAGGGGGTAACATATGACACTGATTAGCTCAAAGAGGAAGCCTGAAAAGGTAGGGGATGATGTGACTTGATGAAACAAGCAGGTGGGTGGAGAGTCGGCCAAATCTTACCAGCCCGGTTCTTAAGAGATGCCGCCTTATCCTTGTGTTGTTAAAATATCCAGCCAGGTGTTTATCCGTAAGGCTATTATACGCTGCAAGTGACCTGAAATAGAAAAATAAAACCAAGACTTGGTGGAGGGTTGTTTGATAACCAAGGCAACCCTTGACATTCTTATCCCCACACAGTGCATAATCATTCATGTATCCAGGCTGCCCATCGTGTATGCATGCGTTTAATAAGCATGCATGGAGCACCTACTGTTTTCCAGGTCTTGGGATACGGACTGAGAGACGGTCCTGACTCTGGTTCTCTCACAGAGAAATACGGAAGTCAGACATGAACAAGTAAATTGGGTGGGAAAAGTCCAACAATGGAGATATGCACAAAGTTGCGGCAACACAGAGACGGACTGACAGCCTCTGGGGTCAGAAAAGGCCTCACAGAGGCATGGGGGGAACGTAGAGCCCACTTCGGTGGACGCATCTGCTCTCCCTGCAGTCCTGAACTCAAGCAAAGAAACTAAACTAAGCTTGGCTGGCCACTCAAGCTTACCTCCTCTCTCGTGGCCAGAAGGCAGCGCGGCCCCTCCACAGAGAAGGCCCTTTGCTCCCCTGTCAGCCGTGGACAAAACCCGGGGCACACAAGCCCCTCTTGGCCCAGGAAACACTCTCTGGCGCGCACTGCATGTGCTGTGTGCCCTCTGCTTCCCGCCCATAAGACCCTGAGTTATAGCTGGGCTCGGTGGCTCAGCCTGTCATCCCATGCCTTTGGGAGGCTGAGGTGAGTGGATTGCCTGAGCCCGCGGGTTCGAGACCTGCCTGGGCAGCAAGACCTCATCTCTACAATAAATCAAAAAATCAGCCGGGCGTGGTAGCACATGCCTGTAATTCCAGCTACTCGGAAGGCTGAGGCGGAAGGATTGCCGGAGCCCAGCAGGTGAGGCTGCGGTGGCCGGGAGCGGCCACTGCACTCCAGTCTGGGCGACAGAGTGAGACTCCAACTCAGAAAAAAACCCTGACTTACATTTCACATCATGTGGTATGTCATTGTCTGTTTCTTGGTCTCCTCTGATAGATTTGAAGCCCAGGCTGGTACGTTACTTTTAGTAACCCTACTGGTGTTATTTGTTGTGTATCTAAATAATCACGTGTTCAGTAAATAAGGACATAATTTTGTTTGGGACTTATTTTTACCAGCTTGAGTTTCCAACTAAATTTGAATACAGCATTTTTGAAGTGTTAACTTCCTCATTAAGTTTCATTACTCCCACCTCCAGTAAAAAAAAAAAACAAAACCCAAAATTCATAGATCACTTTTGATTTTTAGGGGCATTTATTTTGAGTTCAAAGAGGACAAGCTGGTTCCTTGATTACATGCTATACTTCAGTAGATGATCCATCTAGGTCTATATGTCAAAGCTGAGTGCTATTTTCTGTTTTAATCTATCCTTTATTAATTATTCTGTACCTTACAAAAACATTTTTACACACATATATGCACGCACATTCATATATAGACATGTACAAGATGTTAGTATATATGGCGTCCCCCTTCCTCCACAGGAACTATGTTCTGAGACCAGTGGATGCCTGAAACTGCAGATGGTACCAAACCCCACAAGTATTCTTTTTCTTCAATCTGTTATCCCAGACAGCTACTAAGTGATGAAGGGTGGGTAGCGTGTCCATCATGATACCCTGGACAAAGACATGACTCATGTCCCGACAGGATGCAGTGAGATGGCATGAGGTTTGATCAGGTTACTCAGGACAGCATGCAACCTAAAACCTGTAAACGGTTTATGGCTGGAATTTTCCACTTAATGTTTTTGGACGATGGTTGACATGGATAAGAAACCACAGAAAGTGCAACCATACATTAAGAGGGACAGCTGAATGTGTGATTAGAGGGGGGGGGACAGCAGGGAGAGACAGAGAGAGAGAACAAGAAAGCCTCAACACAGCCCTATTGGAAAGCTGCCTTTAAAGAAGTGCATATCCTGTTACCTGCAGTCAAGATTTACAACCTGTACATTTTATGAGCATCTGATCCTTAGCTTATTCCAAGACCAGAGCTGAGCCTCATATTATAGCATCAAGTAAATGTCATTAGCAACAACTTGACGTAGCTGTTTGCACTGCCTGATTTACATGGAAGTGGCACTGGGGAACTTTTCCTGTCTCCTTTCTCCTTCACGGCCCACCGCAGGAAAGTTCTATCCTGTCAAATCGCAAGAAAAGTTTAATTTTGTCCACAAAAGGGACTGAAAAGAAGTTGCAAAGCTTAGAAGCCAAGGTGCCGCATGAGGGTTGCAGACATGTGAACAACTGCAGAAACCATTATTTCGCTGGGTTTATGTAAAAAGACAATCCAAGAGCTTCAGCAAGGCACACAGAAAACGAGCTCTGGGTAACGCTTTGAAACCATCTTTGAAATGAACTGTCTTGGCGTCCTATAGTTCATCAAAGGTTTCCTGTCTCCAAAAGGTCAACATTGTACACCTTACCCTTTCTAAATCTCAGAATCTCTTTTCCGCTCCTCATTTCAGAAAGGTGAGCAGGTGCCTCTCAGTCCTAACAACCATGATTCCACAGTTCACAGATTCTTAAGATAAATCATCAGAGTGATATCCGATATCTTCCTTTGTCTGCTTCCCAGGCTCAAGTTTAAAAAAAAAAAAATCCGTCGTTTTGGAATAGCTGGGAGTGCTAAAACCTTGATTAAATGAAGTGGGGTCAAAAAGTTCTGATAGTATAAACCTCAACTCCTCTATTGACTGAGAAAATATCCCCTTCTTTAAACTCAGGCTTTGTGGCTTCTTTAATGCTGAGGTCCTAATAGTAATGCCTGGCCGTCTTTGGCACCTCCTAATTTTAATGCTGCTCTCTCTGTTCCTACTAAATGAAGTCATGTGTATGACGCCCCTCCAGTCTCATTGAGAGGTCAAGTAGGCCTCCAGCTGGATGCCACTCCTAAGGCAACTTCCTGCAAAATTCTCATCACACAGCCAGCCTTGGTAGGAGAGCTGAAGCCCAACCAGCAGGGTGCATCCAGGCTCAGTTATTTCCCTTTCAGACAATGCCTGACTTTCTTTTAAACTAAAACTTTAGATGAAGAAATTGTTTGATAAGGAAAATTGCACTAAGGTATATGCACGGATTTGGTAAAATGGTCAAGTGTAAGCGTGTCCACGGTATACATGTAAATGTCACCCTCTGCCTGGCCACCAAGACTTCTCTCCAGGGAGATGGTCACATCCTGCGTGGGCCCGTGTCTCAGTCACACCTGGGCAGCCAATTCTGTCTGCTCCCGTCTTCCTCACATGTGCTCAGTGTGGGCTTGGAGCGGCTCTTCAGCATTTACTCAATTACAAGAGCTTTGCTGACCAACACAGATGTAGGTACATGGTTGAGCTTTTCTGACGTGCCTGTTTTTGTCCTCTGCACTCATGGCCACTAATCCCATCCCCACCTTTTCTTTTCTTTTGTTTGCATGTGGCATAACCCCAGGCCAGATAAGGTGACCTTGCTCTGGGCTTGGTGACTGTACTGCCCCTTGAACACACCATTCCTTTTGTGTGCTGCTCTCTGCATCCATTGTCAAAGCTGGACTTCCCGGTCACGTTGCCTCAGCCCCAGGATCCACCCCACTCCCTGCCCATCAACGACTCTGTTGATCACAGAGGCCCCTGGGCCACTGTGACCATGTTACTCACAAGCCACAGTGTTCACGCTGGGCCCCACAACTCGCTGGGCAGACAGGTCTGGCGTGTTTGCTTCTTGATATGTGGACAAGACTATTTACCCAGCCCCGGGTCACCAGGTGGGGAAAACCCACTTTCCGGCTCAAGGCACCGGGGAAATCAGTCCCCTAGGAAACAAAGCAGCCCTGCCCCTAGGCTGGCTCCAGTTTCTCCCACGTGCAGACACACCCCGCATCCCTGGGGCCTGAGGACCAAAGCTGCCAATGCTGAGTCACTGGGGGAGCCGCCTTCCCAGCTAAGCTTCTCAGCACTTAACACTCAAACCCCTGCCTCTCTCCACAGAGAATGTATGGGCGGGACTCTGCAGTGAGAGGTCAACGACGCCTATCAACCCCTCTGCCTGTCCCCAAGGAGAGACCATCTGTCCCATAAAAACCCCAGCTCTCCACAAGAGGAGATGCACTGTCATAGTTATTCTGCACAAATACTTATTGGGTACGGACTATATCTCGGTCCTTCTGGAAGGAGGCGCTGGGGACACAGAGATGACACAGACACTGCACTCACAGAGCTCACAGTTTGGTGGGGAGATACACATATATGGACTGTGTGTGTGTGTGTGTGTGTGTGTGTGACTTGACTTCTTTCTGTATCATAAGCTAATGCATTCACAGTTACAGTAAGTCCCCTACATACAAACAAGCACCATCCTGAGAGCACATTCATAAGTCCAATTTGTTCCTAAGTTCAACACAGTCAGCCTAGGTTCCCAACTGACACAATCAGCTGTATCGTACTGTGCTGTAACAGGCCTATAATACTTTTCACACAAATAACACGTAAAAAACAAACACAAAAAATAGAAGGCCAGGCGCGGTGGCTCAAGTCTGTCATCCCAGCACTTTGGGAGGTCGAGGTGAGAGGATTGCCTGAGCCCCGCAGGTTCAAGACCAGCCTGGGCAACATGGTGAGACCTCGTCTCCACAATAAATAAAAAAATCACCCGGGCGTAGTAGCACACGTAGTAGCCTGTAGTTCCGGCTACTTGGAAGGCTGAGGTCGAGACTGCGGTGGCCGGGAGCGTGCCACTGCACTCCAGCCTGGGCGACACAGAGTGAGACTCCAACTCAAAAAAATAAAAATAAAAATAAAACAATAGGGAGAACATTTTTAATCTTGCAGTACAGTGCCTTGAAAAGTACAGCAGTATGGTACAGCACAACGCCTGTCACACCGGGGCTGGCGTGGAGTGAACAGGTCAGAAGAGTTCACTACTGGAGGAGGGAGAGGGAGCGGGGAGATGGCAGAGCTGAAGGATTGTCAGCAACAGGAGACAGAGGGCCAGCTTCCATGCCACTCACGTGCAATGCATGCCAGACACACGCACTAACCTACACGATTGGACCTGAGAACGCATGATCGCATCTTTGAAAGTTCGCAAGATGAAGGCGGGTATGGAGGGGACTTACTGTACTGAGTGTCTCCACGTCAGACACTGCCCTGAGCTGGAGAAGGAGCGTGACATCCACACCCCATTCTGCAGATGACAAAGCTCTTCCACGTACACAGTCTCATTTGATGTCCTTTAGGCCCTTGGGATGTGAACAATAGCTAACCATTACGGACCTTTTATCTCTCTGAAATGCAAAAGCTCCAACACAAATCATTGCTTAACGTGAGTCCGTTCTAGCAACACCCAAGGTCACATTTCTTCACAGATCACACCCATGCTGACAGAGTCATTTCTTCTCGCCTACATACCCTTCAGCCCACACCTCCCCTTCCCACACTGCCCCTCCCCACACCCTCTGCCCCCGGGGACAGAAAGGGACATAGCAGTTATGACTCCCACACCAGCTCCATCCTGGCTCCACCATAACTGGGAGCCAGTGACTTAGAGCCCCTCTGTGTCAGTTGTTCTAAAACACTAGGGTGTGAACAAGAGTCAGCCAAGTTCACTGCCAATTTGAAGCGAGGATCGCCTCTCCTACAGCTCCAGACGGCATGTTCCTTCTTTCCACGTGCAGCCTCATCAGAATGACGCGATTGTGCATATTTCCGCCAACACTCTGTACAAGAAGGTTTATATGTCTTCCAAGAAGATGGAGTTTTTTTTCCTCTTTGCTTTCTGAGCCCTCACCAGGACTGCCCGTTAAACATTTTTCCACGGCAATGTAGGCTTTTCCCAGCATGCCCCTCAAAACTCTTCAGCCTTTACCCACGATGAACACTTTCTTTCTTTGGAATCCCAACTGACTCCCACCTCAGGATGGCTTGGGGCACCCCCTTGTGGGAATTCTCCTGACACCACTTTTGGGGCAACTCCAGCCACAGATTCAGTGGGATACAGGGTCATCACATGGTGGAAGGTTTGGAGGGGCTTGAGCACAAGAGGGCAAGCCCGCTCCCGTGGGCTTCACTCAGGGTCCGATTCTAATTCTATCCCTTGCAAGATACACGGCCGGGGAGAATCCAGTCTTCTCTAGCAATGGCCATGAAGGAAAGCGCTGGGACTACTTCTTAAAGAGGGTGGTCATACTGGTCTGGAAGTAGATTTACTTAAAGCTACTACATCACTGGATTGTAGAAATTCACATATGGAAATGACCACACGGGATCTAGTCTACTCCCTCAGTTTATAATCCGCAAACCGAGGTTCTACTAGGCATGTCTACCAATAAACAAATCAAAGGCCTCAAAAAGAAGATGCCCGAATGTCATGGATTCCTCCAAGAATTGTACCTGTCCCTTTCCTAGAGTTCTTGCCTCACCCCCTCATGCCATAATTTCTCATCCACAGTTAATCACCCTCTTTAGATTTATGTAAGATTCTTCCCTGTATCCCTCCTATAAGGTGCAGTATGGAGCCACACACATGGGAAGCTATTGCAAACTTAGACAATATCTGTTGAGCAAATGAATGAATCAGTTAATAGACAAAGCATTTTGACCCAATTCCTTGTTATGTATTCTTTTTTAAAAATCCACGTGTAAGGACAAAAACACTGTCTTTTCTTCTATAAGACAATAAATGGAAGTAGTCTATGACAAAAGAGGTTTAAAAGCATGTTTTATGCATTTTGGCTTTTTAAAAATGCAGCAGTCTCCACATGAATGATCATACTAACACTTTAAGTTTTGTTTTTTCTTTTTTGTTTTTTGTTTTTGACCCAATGGTGCCTTTGCAGTGTGTTAGAAATTGCATCAGATTAAAAAAGTTCCAGAAAGGTGGGAAAAAAATAGCCCCTTGAGGAAACTTGAAGAAAGACAAATATAGAAGAACAATTGACACGAGGGTCAATTATTTTCCAATCCTTTCTAAGAAAACTCTTTGCCAACTAAAATTAGACCATGAGTCTCTGCAGCCTGCCACTTTATAGGGGGTGATTGAACTGATACCATATAAATGATTTTATATTACATTCTTCATTCTTTTTTATTTGCATCCAGACCTGCCAGATCTCAGCAATTATGCTAAATATCGATTTACAATTTCTCTCAGCTTATTCTCACAATGCAGCCAGATAAGAACCGTAATATTATTTCATTGATAGCCTGAATATGGTGGTTTGAATCGACTAGTGGAAACAAGACGGGTCTCCCACTGTGCTGACCGCTGGCAAGACAGCTTGGCCATGAGCACAGACAGGGCCACGGGTGGCGGGGGGGAGGTCAGCAGGCCTGGGAACGCGGGGCCTGACCCGCGGCTTTCGAGGCATGGGGTGCTCCTCCACACCCTTCTCTGTCGAGGTTTACACATCTGAACAGAAAGAAATGCAGCCCCTGAAAAATACATGCATTAAAGGAAAAACGGGATCCAGATGGAGAGAGATGATAAAGTTGTTCAGAGGAAAGATAGCCAAGAGGGCAAGTTCTGGAGCCCAATAATTTTCATCGCTAGCATTAACTGAGCACTTCCTTAAGGGTTTGCAGTGCCTTGAGTAAACGCTCTATATAGCATGCTCTGCATATTTTAATTCTCCCAACAATCCTGTGAAGTCCTATTCTCTCCCCTCTTCATAGATGAGTAAATTGAGGTATAGACTGGTTAGACAACTGATTCATAACTAGTTAAAGGTAGAGCCAGAATTCAAACCAGACTTTTCAACTTAATCACAAAATTGAGTCGGGTTCTACATGGTGTCAACAACAGCCATGGAGTGCTCACCCTAGAAGCGAAGTATGGAAGCGCCAGACAAGTGAGCGGATGACTCGTGGACGGCACTGACAAGTCAGGATCATACAAGGCAACAAGTGAAGACCCAGGGAGGACGTGGAAAAAAGGAGAGTTGCTTACAAATCACAAGGGTGGCCGTCACGCAAGGTGCCTGTGCTCCTGGGTCAGTGGCTTTAAGCAGGAAAATGGCATGGTCAGGTTAGCCCAAGTCCAGTTATTTATTTGTCTGTTTACTTATTTTATTCCTTTGAGTCAGGGGTCTCACTCTGTCACCCAGGCTGGAGTACAGTGGCACCATCACAGCTCACCACAGCCTCTACCCTCTGGATGATCTTTCTGCCTCAGTCTCCTCAATGACTGGGAGTGAAGCACCACACTTGGCTTAATTGTTGATGCTTTGTAGAGATGAGGTCTCACTCTGTTACCCAGGCTGATCTCTAAGTCCTGGGTTCAATAACCCTCTTGCCTCAGCCCCCCAAAGTGCTGGAATTATAGGTACCAGCCACCGTGTCCTGCCCTAAATCTTTTTTTTTTTTTGGCGGGGGGAGCTGGCAGAATTAGCTGAGGCTTTACTGTGTGGTGGGGGGAGACAAACACAATTGAATTTGTTTTTAATTGGAAGCATGGGCAAGAGGAGACACCCCAGGCAGTAAACATCCCCCAGGGCTGAGTCTCAGGTGGGGGTCCCATGCCTAGGCACCCCCTCCTGCAGGGCCACCACCCCACAGACTTGGGGCAGCCACAAGAGGGGGCAGGCTGGAAGAGGCCACAGTGGCCGGTCACTTGGGCAGGGCGTGAGAGGCCTCAGACACCAGCTTCCCGTGGCGGGTCTCGATCTTCTCCACCACGGCCCTGGAGAAGCCGGTGCAGCTGATGGGGCGGGAGTCCCCCTCGAGCTAAAGCCGTAGCTGAGGCCGGAGCCATAGCTGAGCTCAGCTGCTGAGAAGCCCCCGGGGGTCTTGGTACGGATGCTTATGTTCCCCATGCCTGCCCTCAGCAGCCTCCTGTCCCTCCCTCAGCCTCCACCAGGGAGTTCTCCGGTCCAGGGCCCTCTTGACCATCACAAGCACCTGGACTCACAGAGCAGCCATACCATGACCTGCCTGGCCTGCAGCAGGGTGGCCTCTAGCTCAGCCGGATTGACGTCCTCAACAGCCATCTCCCCGCGCTGCCCTGCATCCATGGGGGCGGCCTCCAGGGAGGCCCTCTGGCCTTTGAGACCCTCCATCTCAGCCTGGAGCCGGCTGATGACCAGTTCATCTTGGAGATCTCCATCTTGGCACGGGGCAGGCCGTCCCCACGCTGCCCGACCAATGTCCTGCAGCTCCTCGTGCTGGTTCTGGTCCATGCTGTCGGCCTCCACCCAGTTGCGATTGGTGACCTCCTCATCCTGGGCATGGACCTCTCCAGGATGCCGTCCATGTCCAGTGAGCGCCATTGTCCATGAACGGGACCACAGACGTGTTTGAGGTCTGAGGTCCAGCGCTCACAGCTCTCCTCCTCATTCAGCTGCCTGAGGGAGTGGATTGGTCAGTCACCCCCCCAGGTGAGATCCAGCTCCACTTTGTCCACAGAAGCTTCATCCACATCCCCCCGGATGAGGGCAAATTCATCTTCCGTCGCTGTGGCTTGTTGATCTCCTCCTGCACTTGTTCCTGGAGGCCTCCAGCAGGCCGCGCGTGTCATCCAGCTCTGCCTCCAGCTTCAGCCTCTCCTGGTTCAGGAGTCCAGCTGCCACCGGAGGTTGTGGATGGACTTCTCCATCATGCCGTCTGTGTTGCTGCTGCCGTCCTCTGCAGCTGTAGAAGGCTCCCTTGGTCTCCAGCATCTTGTTCGACCGCACCTTGTCAATGGAGGAAGAAACTCGCCAAGGGTCTTGCCCTGCTCCCTCTCCTGGGTACGCACACCTCCAGCTTAAGGGAACTCAGCAGACTCCGGCTCACCGTGATGGCTGGGACGCCACCGCCTTCAGCCCAGCCTTTGCCCAGGCCCATGCTGGCGCCCAGGCCACCCCAGCAGACAAGGGTGCCAGGCCCTCTCACGTAGGAGCCGCTGCTGAAGGCCCAGGGGCCGGAGGGGGACATCTTGTAGGACTTCCGGGTCACCCTGATGGACATGGTGAAGGCTGATGTGGAGGCTGGCAGGCCGAACCAGGTGGAAGGTGGAGAAGGAGCCGACAAGCTGCTTCGAGATTGCCCTAAAGCTCCTTAAAACCAGAATCCTCCCACGGTGCCCTGAGCAGGCAGAGTCTAGTGGCTGAGGGTCCGCTGGCTCCACTGAGAAGTTCTCGTTAGGTTACGTAGTAAAGGAGAGACCAGGGGTAAGCTCCTTGGCCTCTCTGGGCCTCAAGCCCTCCTCTGAAGATGGAAATAACAAGAGAGCTTCCTGAGAAAGTCCTAGAGGGCTGAGTGAGTCAATATGTGCACACCGCTTAGCAACACACCTTGCACGCCATGTCGATTCAGTGAATGTCAGAAGTTATGGCTGAGTATATGCCTCCTCTCTCATCACAAATTCATAACCAAACCGGCATAATACTCTACAGGGGAAACTAACTATTCCCTAAAGACGTCCCCCATGAATAACTTCTCCCTAAATTGAACCTCTCCCAATGGCGGGAAAATCTTCCTTAGAAGAGGCTACACATAACAACTATTTTCCCTACCTGTTCCTCAAAGAGTGGTTAGTTGATCCTTATTGTCTTTTTTTTTTTTTTGAGTTGGAGTCTCACTCTGTCACCCAGACTGGAGTACAGTGGCTGCTCCCAGTCACTGCAGCCTCGACCCGCTGGACTCTGGTGATCCTTCCGCCTCAGCCTTCCGAGTGCCAGAATTACAGGCACACGCTACCATGCCCAGCTGATTTTTTTATTTATTGTAGAGATGAGGTCTTGCCAAGTTGCCCGGGTGGGTCTCGAACCCGCGGACTCAGGCAATCCACTCACCTCAGCCTCCCAAAGTGTGGGATCACAGGCTGAGCCACCGAGTCCGGCTGATCCTTATTATCTTAGCAAGAGGCTGGCATAAATCCAGGCCCCATCTTCTTAGGGACAGAAAGTCAAGGTTCCTTATTATCATCTCTCTAGACTATAAACTCCACGAGGGCGTCCTCTTGATTCTTTGCACGGGAACCTCGTGTTCCAGGTACAGAGAACAGTGTCTGGATGGTATTTTTGAATCTACAGATACATAAATATTGTTACAGTGATCTTTTTTGTAGATCTCAAACTCGTTTCTAGTTGTCAGTACTCATTTTAGAGTGAGTTAGTCAGATAATCACAGTTTTTTCTAGAGAGACTCTTCCAAACCTTTATGTTCTTCTCCTTATAAGTTCTGATAACCAGAGCTGGCCTCAGCAAAAGAGATAACCAGGTAAAGGGTGCCTCACACACTCCCCACTGCCCGCCCTGTGACCCTCCTCTTCTGGCTCCTAAGTGACAAAGCTCCAGAGCATAGGAACTCTCGGGCACTGTCAAGTTCTTCCTCTTCCGTTTCTCCTCCTCCCTGCCTCCCGGCTTCCTTGCGGCTTTCCATCCTAGGGGCTCTCAGGAAAGCTGTCCCCAGCACTGTTCAGAACACATGCAGTTTGGGGCTCAAGATGTTTATCAGAGAGCAGCACCTGGGAAAGAAGAGGGAGGCGGCAGTTTGGGCAGAGGGAGAAGTCAGACCGCAGGCAGACCAAGAAGAGCTTCGGCCCCCACAGCAGGCAACCCGAAAGCAAGTCCCGCCCCTTCGAGTGGTCCAGCATTGGTCTAAGACCGCCAGGCCTCCGTACGCATCCATGCCAGCCCCCAGTAAGGGCAGCCCAGGAAGGCACAAGCTCTGACGATGAGATACTAAGAATCAGAAACCCAAGTCAAAGAAATGACTTTGGGGAGCGGGACATGCTGTCTGAAATTCAATATCTCTCCATTTCATAAGATCCTGATTGCTTTGACCACACCTGTCGAAGGTATGATAACAAATATCACTAAGAAGTACAAGATACTGCTACCCAGCCAGCTCATAGCTGATTTGCATCCGTGAATTCTAATTTTTCCTTGCTTGTAATCCAGTCCGAAATTTTCTTTGGTAACTTTCATTCAATTTGCTTCTAAGCAGAATCCAAGTTTACTAAAAGAATTTTGAGGATTGATTCTGCGTCCATAACTCCTAAAGTTAGTTTTACCCTAATATTCAGCCCTTCTGCTAGCTTCAGGTCAAGGGTAAGCACAATAAAACAACTCCAGGTCTAGAGCCAATCTGCCAACAGACAATCAACAAACACCTGATGGGTCAATTCTACCAGCCATTGTGCAGAAAACAATGCTGTAGAGGTCATATTTTCTAAATGTATTACTGGGCATACGAGGAAAATAAAAATTGTCCTAAAGAGTTTCATTCTAACGTCTGTCATTTTCTTCCACCAGAACTTAGGTTAGCTTTGTAAGAGCTGGTTCTTTTAAAGAGTCATGCTTGCTGGGCTCGGTGGCTCAGCCTGTCATCCCAGCACTTTGGGAGGCTGAGGCGAGTGGATCGCCTGAGCCCGTGGGTTTGAGACAAGCCCGGGCAACTTGGCGAGACCTCATCTCTACAATAAATCAAAAATTAGCTGGGCGTGGTGATGTGCACCTATAGTTCCAGTTACTTGGAAGGCTGAGGCGGAAGGATCATCGGAGCCCAGCAGGTCAAGGCTGGGGTGGCTGTGAGTGTGCCGCTGCCCTCCAGCCTGGAGAGAGAGTGAGACTTCAACTCAAAAAAAAAAAAAAAATGCCATGCTATTTCCATCATTTTTGAGACCATATGACTAGTGTGTCGTTCACTCATCCTCACCCTCTGGAATCAGAGAGATCTCACTTCAAATCTTCTCTCGCCACTTCTACTCAATGAGTCTCAACAAGTTGTTTAATGACTATTAAGCTCAGCTTCCTCATATGTAAAAGCATAGAATAATGGTGCCTATGTCCTAGAGTTTCTATCGCGGTAAGTAAGGCGATGCAGTTGAGAGCTTAGAACCGTGCATGGCACTGTGAGTCGCTACAGTGTTCGTTGCAACGTTTTATCCTTAAATGAGCCACATAGACATTTGCCTGTGCTCTGAAAGAGGAAATGGTACCATGTTTTAGAATCACCCTAGAACCACATCAAGGAGACACGGGAGCAGGGGAGTGATTTAAGCAAGCAAAAATGAAGTCTGAGCCAGGAAGGAAACTGAATAAGCACTACGCCATCTGAGGAGGAGCCGAGGGAACTTAGATCAGCATTGCTCCAGGAAGAAGGACCGGGTGTA
The DNA here is from genome assembly GCF_000164805.1 of Carlito syrichta. Classification (NCBI taxonomy): domain Eukaryota; kingdom Metazoa; phylum Chordata; class Mammalia; order Primates; family Tarsiidae; genus Carlito; species Carlito syrichta. The sequence goes on from NW_007087001.1 coordinate 97,389, forward strand.
CAGAGGCCCCGAGGTGAGAGAGCGCCTCGTCCCTGTCTTTATACTTCCTCCCGCTAGAACCTCCTCCTGCCACAGGTGGAAACCTGGTCTCCACCACCATTGCACACACACGTGTGTGTATCTGTGCACACACAAACACACGTCCCAGAGCCACCCCTGGAAGCATGGAGGAACACTGGCATGTTTCAAAGGCCAGAGGATAAAACTGAGGGGAGGCGGTTAGTCAGCATGCTGCCAGACACAAAGGAGATTGGTACCTTTTTGTAGGCAACAAACTCAGGGTGCTTGCTGGCTTTGTGCCATCCCAAAGGTTACACAGTTGTATACACATAGTCCCCGCCCTCAAGGGACAGTCCAACCAAGGAAATAAAGGCAGAACGGTCAGATGTGGGAGAATCAAAAATCTTGAAAGCTGCCACGTATTGTGCCGGGTATGCAGGACCTCATGTAGTCTTCTAAACATGCATCGTGTTAGGATCCCACTAACAAATGAGCGAGCGAGGCCCACACTTGGGCTAGTGAAGAAGAACTGGAATCTGCACTGGGTCCTCCAGGACAATTCAAGGACCGAGGGAGGAGCCAAACATGGGTGGATGATGCTGGGCCGGAGGTGCCCTTGGACTTGTCCTAGGAAGTAAGATCATCACGAACAAAGTCCAAGGGACAGACCATGGGTTTCTGGTCCCCAAGTAGGACTCTGAATTATTTACCATGAAGATAATATTGCAAAAGGGAGTTGAGTTCCACAGCATCATTAGACTGTTAATTAAAGCAGTTATATATGTCAAGTATATTTTAGCGGGCTATGTTGGCTTAGAAACCTGACAGTCTTTATTTATACTTGATCCTGGAATGCAGATAAGATACAGATAGCCCACTTAAGCATTTTAACTACCAAATACATGTGGGTGCACACATTCACAGACACACAGCCACATCTATATCCACGTGCTTTCCGGATGTATATCCGATGTTCAGTCCCTTTCCGGTCTTTGGATATTTCCACAAATGCCCGTGAATGGTAGCTAACAGTTCTCAGCAATTCCCAGTCGTTTTCTGTGTTACTTTCCATAGCGTCCATCCATCTAAATAAAACTTGGCAAATTAAAATAAATCCCTCACATATTCATTTCAAAATAAAACAACAGTACTGTGTCAATGTCCAATAAGGAAATGTTCTGAAATGATCCCACAGAGTGATGCACTATATGAAAAAAAAGAAGAAAAGAAAAAGAAGCAGAAGCGAAAACACTTGCCTTCAAAGAGGACAAAACCAATACAAGTCCCATGTGTGCTGAGAAGGGAAACGTCATCGGTTACTTTTAAAACCTTCCCTTTTCCCTAAAATGTAATTCTTACGTGCAGTAGCAAGATTTAAGTGGCAATGACATTTGGTCAAAGGTTAAAGAGGTTGACTAAATTTTAAATGCTCAACCATTTAAAAGAAATACCCATAAGATTTTCACCAGTCTTGCTACCATTTGTCAATGTCAAAGCAATGATGCAGCTTCATGAGTTTGTCTGGAATTCTCAGGTTTGATAATAAGAGCACATGTGCTGACCAGGAACAAGCGCGCTGGGTCATTGTTCCCATTTTTATTAAAATTCTCAGCTGTCCAGAGCAAGTTTCTTTGAAGGGGCAACCTCATTCTGGGGGGTCATGAGTTGGTAGTTCAATGTTAATTTTTGTTCTTAAAATTCATGAATCTAAGAACAGGCTGTCATTGAAAAGAAATGAGTTTAATTAAACAGGAAAGTGATTTATGGACTGGTAACACCTCCCCCATCCTTCCAAATTTACTAGGGACATCTCTGCTTATTTTGAGCTATATATTTTACTTATCTTTGGTTGATGTCCTTTAAGAATCAAATTCTAGAGACTTAAGCCGTATACACTACAGGAAGATCAAAATAGATACACAATAGCTGCCAAGCATGGAGTGACTATTGTGCACCAATACTTCTGAAAGGGAGGGATTTATTAGTCCCATATTCTGAAAGAAAAAAATGAGACGCAGAGAAATTAACCTTCCTAAGTTCACATAAGACATGCTGGGATTCAAACCTACCTCTTTCTGATTCTAAAAATGGCCCTCTTTCTGCGTTGGCTCGTATCTCTCTCTTTTTTTTTTTTTTAAATAGAACATCAATTTTCTTTTTGGACTAGCAATCCTTTTAATTTAAAGGAAGAGAAAAAAAAGAAAGATAAGTTTCAGGCAGTTCAAACTCTCAACAATTCATGCGTCCTTTGAAGCGTTTCAGCCACCTCCCACACCGCTGACTACAGTTCCCGAATTCCTCCATCTTCTGACCGCCCAGGCAGGGGCCTGAGCACGCCTGCTCCTGTCACAGCATTCTGGGATTTGATTTCTGCTCCACGCTCTTGCATTTGGCCCTGACACTTCAGGCTTTCCATTTATTTTTCTAAGCCCGTCTCTTCACCAAGGACTAGACCCCGAGTGTCCCTCTTCACCCACTGCAGCCTGAGGCCAGCCTCACGCTCTCCCTAAGTTTTTATTCTGGCCTGGGTTGAAGTTTATGTCCCCAGTTTGATGGAAAGGACAGAAGAATTGTAGGAAAGAAGATGTTAACAGTGACAATCCCTATGAATTGTGGTGAAATTGTCATTTGCTGCAGGTACAGAGAGAGATTCCCAACTATTGATTTCAGCAGAAGGAAAATAAACCCCTTTTTATAAAGGTTTGGGAGATGACCAGAAATAAAGCTCAAACTAGTTTCTGATTTAAAATGGAAGGCAAATATCATTTCATTAAAAATGAAAAAACCCCATGTATATAGTTAGTGTTCTATTCAAGGTACTAAAAACTAAGTAAGAGACAATAAGTAGAACTTAAAAAACAGAAGCTAATTTGTAATGTGAACTTCTCCGTGCAGGCTAGCTTTCACTTGGTTTCATAGCATCCTTTCCTGTTTCTGAGAACATGTCACCTACATAAACAAATAATGTTGCTGTCTCCTCTCACTTATTCGAAGTCATAATGGGCTACTGCGGTGATGACTGAAATTCTAATGCCATGTTCTTAAAGAGTGCTTTTTTCTATTTTTAAATGTCTCCAGACATCTTATTTTGTCTCTTCTCCTCCTTTAAAACTCTTTTCCAAAATTATCCCTCCAGGGTGCCTTCTCCCATTAATCCAGCTCTACATCTAGCTCAGGACTTAGATATGGGAGTTCTCCTACAGAAATCTGTGCCAACTTATGAACCATTCCCATGTAGGCTGCCAGGCGCCTGGTGAGCATATGAAGACTTGCTGTGGCCAGGCCCTATGCTCTGCATACTGGAGCACCCATTGCATCCTAACAACTGTAAAGAAGACATACCTCCCACAAGGATTTAAAAAGAACAAACTAGCAAGCGTCAGGTAAATTCCAACATTTGCTTGGGTCACACAACAGCTATGTGACAAATCAGACAATTTAAAACCCAGACAATTGAAGTCTAGTTGCAGACAGCCAGTTCCCAAAGCATGGCAGTGGACTTCACTGCTGACTAGTCACAAGAAGCCATGCCCAAAACCTTCTACCTTGCCTGCCTCTCACCATCGACCTTGGGAAAGTCAAATACACTCTTTCTCACTCTCCCTGGTCATGTCCATTGCTTCAATTAAGGTCAGTGAGATATAAAGTTCTACCAGAAGGATTCTAGAAATGTTTTCCTTTCTGATTTTTTTTAAGTCCTGTTTTTGTCTGTATTTTTCTTTTTCTTTAGGGTGGTTTGATAAGAATATAAGGCCTGAGTCTAGGGCAGTCATATTGCTTCCATTGAAAAAGACCAAGAAAATTGCAGAGCTAAGACTCCCAGTCCTGATATCACTGAAAGCTTAACTGCCTACCTGTAGACTACATGTAAAATAAATAATAAGCATCATTATGGTTTAAGCCACTACTAGTTTTACTTGCAGCTGAACGTATTCTTAACTGATAAAATCACCATGCTCCCTCAAGGACTGCAAGGTTTAGTTAAGGCTGATGACTTCTGAAACCTCTTTTGAAAACTCGCTATTAAAGTTTTTTCAAGAACAAATGAATTCCTGTGAAATGAATTTCTGGAACATAGTAATTGATTGATATTGTAGCCTAGTAACCAGCGCATAGTTGACAGTGAATTGAATGAATCGCATTCAGTTGAATGCATGAGCAAATATACTCTTGGGACACATAATAGATGGTCTCTAAGATAGGAGACATATGTCAGCAATTATTGAGCTAAGTTCATGACCTAGTCTTTGGGTACAATGAGGACCCAAAGATGTAGAGAGGTGTGATCTCTACCCTACACAGTTTGCAATTTTTATGGCAGATATAGGGACAATTCAAATGCTATGAGGGAAGTGTCCACATGGTACTTGTTGTAACTTGACAAACAATATAGTCTTAGAAACTGCTTTTTAAATAACATAACTTTGCCAATATAGCTTTAGAAACAGGAATAACCCACAGGAACCTGGAGTAGAAAGAAAATGACAAAAATGTAACTCTAAGTATTTATAGATGTAGGAGTTAAAGCAACTCTGATTTTCCTCTTTGTACTTGTCTTCTCAAAGTAGGAATTTTTCAATATGCAGATAAGTACAAAGAGGAAAATGAAAACCCACTTGTATTCCTAGTACCCAGAGACTTGAGTTTCCTTCTAAGTGTATTATTCTAATTTACAGCAGATTATTTTATTTGACTCTAAACAACATAAACAATATTATTGTAAATATCTTGGAGCAAGCTATGAAGAGAAACAGCTTATTTTATATGAGAGCCAAATCATATTCACAAATATAAAATATTACAATCCAAGGCATATAGAGAGTGCCAAATTAACTGCTACCATAAAACACTATGATTCAATTCAATCTAAAATCCTTCGTTTTTAATGCTGTTTCATAACTACTATGTGCAATTTATATTGTCTGTTTAGTTCCCTGCTGATTCTTTTCTTGCTTCAATATTTTGCCCTAAGAATTTTCATTAATTTATAAATGTTTGTGACTATTACAGAAAAATAATAACAGTCACAGAAAAATGGATCGCCAGCTTGAAATGTTCAATTTTCTATTCCAACCAACGTCAGGCACTGAGAGGTAGGAAGTAATTTGATTACTAATCAGACTTAACAGTTCAACACTTACCTGTAGAGATCATTGACTTATTATCTTAATTATTTCTCCTCACCGGGCCTCTGCTCATATTTTCTGTTAGCTTTGACTTTTATCTCCTTTTTGAACTCTTGACTTCTAATCTCCTTTTCCCATACTAAGGGCTTAATGTTTGTGTCCCCCCAGAATTCACATGTTGAAATCCTAAACCTCCAAGGTGATGGTTTTGGGGGTAGGGCCTTTGGGAGATGATTAGGTAAGGGTGAGACAGTCATGACAGAGATTAGTGCCTAAGAAAAAGAGATGCAAGAGAGGTCTCTCACCCCTTCTGCCATGTGAGGACACAACATGAAGACAGCCATCCGTGAATCAGGAAGCGAGCCCTTACCAGACACCTAACTGGCTACACCTAGATCTTAGACTTTCCAACGCTAGAACTGTAAGAAATAAATTGCTGTGGTTTATAAGCTGCCTGATCTACGGTATTCTGTTATTATAACAGCCCAAGGGAACTAAGATACCCATGACCCTCATATGTTGTGAATAAATAGTGCATCTTTTATTTTCAACAACTCTGCTTTTCTCGCAAAGACTATCTCCAGTCTCTGCAGGGTCAGGTCACAAAGAACATCAGCAGTGGCAGACCAGCTCTATAGGAGTTCAGGAGGACTGCCACAACAAGGCTTCACAGACCAGGGAGGTTAAACAATAGAAATTCATTTTATCATCATTCTGGAGGCTAGCGATCTGAGATCAAGGTGTCAGGAAGGTGGGCTTCTTCTGAGGGCCATGCGGGAAGGGTCTGTTCCAGGCCTCCCTTTCTGGCTTGTAGATGGCCATGTCGGCACACATATCCTCGGTGTCTTAATCTCCTCTTGCTGTAGAGACGTCAGTCACACTGGATTAGGGTTCACCCACTGACCTGACTTTGCCTTAACTACCTCTCTCCTATTTCCAAATACATCACATTCTGAGTTACCGAAGGTTAAGACTTCAGCACATAAATTAACAGGAGCGAAGGGGAGGAGACAATTCAGCCAGTAACACAAGAATAACAAGAAAGGTGACCAATTTAAGTCTGTAACATAGATGTAAACAGAAGAAAGGAGGAACATCTTCCATGGATACGTGGAAACCCAGAATGCTTTACCTTGAGTTACCTGTGCTGGCAAACAGAAAAAGATCATTGATGACCATCAAAAAAGGACACACATTTTCTAGATCCCAGAACATGCATGAGGGTAGCTGGAAAGACTTTAGAGAGCATAAAGAACCTCTCCGAGGAGAGTGCTGGGCACGGTGACCCATGCCTGTAATCCCAGCACTCTGGGAGGCGGAGGCGAGAGGACTGCCCGAGTCCACGAGTCCAAGAGTCCCCAAAGCATTTGGAAACTTGGTTCCCACTGGCAGAGGAAGAAACTGCATTCACAGTGATCTGCCCATAGACCCAAAACGAGCTAACCACACAAAAGTCACAAGGAGACAGGAAGAGGGAGAGTGGGTAGACCCCCAGGATGACGAGAGATCATTAAGGAATCCAGATCTATAGCGGGTCTATATATCTATCTATTTCAATGTTCTTCACTTTTAAAGTATGTTCCTTGTGGCTCCTCTAAAAGCAATGATTTGACAACAATTCTCAAAAAACTTTTAGTCCTAGCACCGAGAGAAGTTCAGTAAGGCATGATTTTTCAAGCTGCACTACTCAACTTGTCACATCTTTTCCTCTTTTCTCCAGAAAAGCATTAATCCAACAAGGCAAGCTCTCAGGCGAATTACTTTAATCCAAGTATCTTTCCTGATACAGCAATTTGCAGCTGTATGACGTTGTCAACGAAGAATGTGTTTCCTTGCTGGAATTCATGCAAGAAAGGGTGATTAAGAGCTTCTAGCCAGTGAAGGGACCAGCTGGAGCCCAGGGGGATCATGAGGCCTGCCTTATGGGGGTTGACTTTTTTAGTCAGCACAAGATGGAAATAAACTACGTATTACGTATATATTTGAAAATCACTTATTTAACCCCTAAAGTACAGTACACATGATTTTATGCATACTACCCTATCCAGTAATGCTTTGTGACTCTAAGCCAAAGGAAGAAACTGAAGAAAAATCAAAATGAAGTGTCTGTGCATTCAAATAATTCTCCTTTGAGGACACTGCTACAATCAGGACCGGGAGTTGGTCATTTAGACAAAAAAGTAAATGGATGAGGTAATTATATATAATTGCATATACCTTAAGTGGTTTGTCTTAATTGGAAGCATGCATGTACATCTGCTCGCTCTTTTTCATGGTGTCAAGGAGTTTACTTTGACTCAGTTGATTGTCGCACACACCGTGAATCATCTGGGACTTCAAGTTCAGGAAAAGGAGACAAAGACACTTGCAAACCAACACGGGTGTGACAGCTTACATTCTTCTCATCTTTTTTGCAAATTGTGTCCCCAGCTAACTTGTCAGTTTGGTTTAAACCGGTTGACACGCGTGGGATCCTTCCCTCCAGACGCCATTCTCAGCGGCCGTGTTGGGAAGTGAGGAGGCTGCAGCAGGGGAAGACCTCGCAATTCGGTCTGCACGCCCCCTCTCTCGGTCTGTGCCAACACGCGTAACTAAAGATTAAAAGTATTGTCCTCCAGAGGCTAACACTTTCATTGAAAATGGCATCGCTGGAAATTTAAGATCCAAAAATAAACAAACTTCACCTCAGGTTCAGACAATATGTGGCTGATTTTAGAATTGAGAATTGAGTCAGAGAAGTTTTATTTTCCCATCTCCCAGAAATACTTTTATGCCGTTATCAAGAAACAAAACAAGCTGGCGAAGTCGCCCCCTGTCCTCTCAGTGAGAGATGCTTTTCCTCAGCAGAGAGCAAGAGAAACCCCCCAACTTTCCTGGGGGAACTGGGACAAGGAGAGTTTTAAGGGAACCCGTTTCTGCTTCATGCTGACTCCACCTCTCCTTTCATAGTCACCTTTCTATTTTGCAAAAGAAAAGTACATCTTTCCTCATCTGGTGTCTTATTAGGGTGCATTGAGCTGAGACAGGAAAACATCTGAGAAGGAAAACCAAATAAATTTGGACACAACAAATGGCCTTCGTGACTGGGCACAAGTCTGACTGCAAGTCAAACACTGTTGGTTTCCAATCCTTGACTTTCAACTAGTTGAAGGAAACACTAGATCAGTTGTCATCTGAAAGATCACCAGGAACATTTTTTTGGTGACAGATCACTGTGTAGCCTTTGGCTTATAACTGAAGAAGTTCAAAGGATTCGCTGGCATGGCCATAATACCTATCTTTCCCTTCCCTTCTACTTCCGTGAACAGGTTTGTTAAAGGGATTAAAGAAGAGACAACATTGATTAAAAAAAAAAAAAAGAGCAGAATCTATAATACAAGATGATCAGAGAGGAAGCCATGCAAATGGCCCTGTTCAATTCACCTCGTTTAAGCAGAATCAATTTACTCCTTAAAGTTAATTTGTTCATAGTTAACAGGAGGGTGAATCGAAACCCCTAAATTTGAATTTAAATGTTTAATGACGTTAAGTCTGAAATTCTGTGAGCAAGGGATCATTTTGGTGGTGAGCACGGACAGCAGACTAGAATGCTGTTGGAATTGTGGAAAGTGCCGTGCTATTTGCTAACTAAGAAGGGAAAGACAACGTGTGCGACTCAAGAATGCAAGGGATGCTCCAGCGGTCAACAACATGATGGGTTTACGATTTTTGTCACATTTAGAGACACATACTGTCTAAAAATGGACAATTTTACTGCCAGCATTATTTACTCTGCCTCTGATGTAAAAGTGCTGAGTTAACAGGTAGTACTAAGGATGTGTTCATTCTTTCTTTACCACACTTTAGTGGCACTCTGTCACTATAGAAACATTTCTTTACATTAAAAAGGTATAAACGAATAGTCGAAACAAACAAAAAGTCTCCTAAAACCTTGAAGAATCTTTCAAAACATACATCAGCTTCTACATCTTTTTTCTTGTCATGAACTACAATGCTTCTCGTTCTTCCTTCCACAAAGAAAATTTGCAGATGAGTGTGACGATCTCTGCTTAGAGTCAAGCATGTCTTCCACACAGGAAGCCAACGTCACATGAATACAGTGATGACCCTTTGAAGGAGCCAAAGGAGCCGTATCGTTTCATTCTCATGCATGACTGAGGGGTGGAAAATCTCCATTCCACCTCCAGGACCCCTGTACAACCCACAAAAACACACACAAACGGCAACAGGTGTGAGATTTAGCAAACGAGAGGGACTATCAATTGAATTTTTCCACTCTAAAACAATTTCATTAGAGATGGCCTTGCTGGAAATGATATTTTATAGTAGACTTCCACCAAACGATGATACAGCTGAGATTCAAAATCTCTCTATCTTTGCCAGAAGATTTTAAACCATTTTTATTCACTCCAAACTCTCTCTAAACAAAGCCATCATGGACCCCCTCGCCAGTTTCACATCATGTGCTTCGTGCTGTAATTAAGTACGCAGTAGAACTCAGAGCAAGCACTGAGAGAAAGCGTCAGGATATCTTATCGATTGGCGAAGTTTTAGAGATTTGAAATTTCTGCTTTAATGTGCAACAGAACTGTTTTATCCTTAAAATGTAATAAGTATAAACTGCTTTGGTAAGGATGGAAAAGCCTTCTCAGCTTTAATGAAACCTTTTATTTGCTACTGAAACTTTTATTATTTCCAAATGGTAACATAAGCGAGAAAAAAAAACACTACTTTTATTTGAGGGAAAACTTTAGCAATTTAAATAATTGTATTCTTGAGTGAGTTTTTAAGGCGTTTTGATTGGTTTCATTCATGCTTTTTGTTCTCATTACTTTTGGTGAAGTAAAACCAAAAATTATGCATACATACATGATTACAAATTTATTTTCCAATCATATGTCAAAATACTGGGTAGTGATGTATGGCTGTCCACGTCAGACACTGGTCTGATCTGGGTAAAAATTCTCAGTATTTGGGCTCCTGCACACCTCAGCTGTTGGCCAGGTAAGGCCACACTGCATGGTGGTGAAGGGCACACTCTGAAGCTGGACAGCCTGGCTTGAGTTCCAGCCCTGACCCTTTCAGGCGGTGCCTCCTTCAGAAACTTCTCAGTCCTCAGTTCCCTTATCCGTGAAAACCAGGGTGACTGAAACCGGCCTCATGGAGTACATGGGAAGATTCAATAAGATCTTTCATACACAACATTGGCGTAGAACTAGACTCATGGTAAGCACTTCCTGAATGTTTAGTTCTAACACAGCTTATGTCTGTGGATGCATGCACCTCCAGACCGGAGCATCAGGTGATACCATTCATTCCACAAACGTCTGTCGAGTTTTACTTTATTCTGAACACTGTCCTGGGCAAAGGAGCACAAGGATGAATGAGATATGGAGCTTGCTTTCCAGAAACTTATCATTTCAGTGCAAAATATGCGTTGCCATCTTAATACCTTTCCTGAAGAGCACCATGAGGCATGCTCGTTCATGAAATCGTACATTTTCCTTTTCCCCTATATGCTTGGAACTAATAGAGCTTCAGAAGAATTTGGCTTCAGTTTCTGAAATCTTAATCGTGCACAGTTTAATAAGCAGCTACAGGTTCTTTTCACATTTTAAAATAGGTGATTAAATGGTCTAATCAGATTCTAACTAGCCAAAAACTTGAAAAACCTAGGAAGACAACCATGACGGACACGTTCATTTTCCTGAATGTGGACTCACCGCAAAACAGCAGCTGCAGAAAAACAGTGCTATTTACGTCTTGCATGGCCCACGGCTGACTGAACCTGTGCGGAAATTCAGCGTCGAAATGTTAAGGCACCTCCACCAAATTCGACTGGAGATAAAATAAGAAGCTCGTCGAGTCATAGCTATGTTACTTCTCAAAAAGTTCTGAAACCGATGTCCAGCACAGCACCTTATATGGCTTTCGTTTTTTCGAGCATTTTCTTTTATGTCATTACAGTCGGGGAATTCATTAGGAAGTAAAATCTTCATGTGTGAGTGTAAATTCCAAGCACAACGACTAACGCGGTATTTCAGACATCACAAACTCCAAATGATCCTGAATATGTTGTCCTCTGCTAATTTTTTGCTCTTAAAAATGTGCGATAAACGCAATTAAAAAGGATGCATCTTCAAATTTGTCGCAAGATCAGCTGGATATGTATCTCCTCTCTAGATGTCTCATAATAAAAACCATTTAATATGCATTACCTTGCTTAATTCAGAAGGAAATTGGATATTCTCCCTCCCAATAAAAGCACGAAGACTTTTTTTCCCCCAATGGCCAATAACGACTGTGTTAACTTCCCGGAACAGATTGAAAGTCGCTGAGATCGGTCTTTCCTACCCAGCAAGGCAAAGGGAAGACCCCGCATAAACACGTGGGCACACCACGCCTTCCTCTCTCTCTCCTCTCCTGGGTCATAAAACCTTCCTTGGCCAGAACGCTTGCAGGAAGACTCCCAGGACCCCGCTGAGATTGAGCAGAGCAGACGAAGGCCCTGACTGAACCCCCACCCGGAAAGCCACGCCGGTCGGCCCCTCCCAGTCACGCGGGGCGTGTGGAGCGCTTCTCCCCCGGTGTCAGAGCGCAGACGCATGCATATGGTGGTCACCTCCACGGTGCCTTTGCACACGGATGTCCACACCACGGGGTCGTCTTGACCCAGCTCGCGTCCCCGCTTAACGCATGCGATGGTCACATCCGTGCTGTCATCCTTCCAGGGTGGGAGAAGCGAGGAGGGGGCGGGGCAGCTGTGAGCCCGGGACTCCTGTGCCCCTCGCCACCGTCTGGGTCCGTGCTCTGTCTTCGTCCCCCGCTCCCCAGCC